>NC_044907.1:95198451-95287785 GCF_001633185.2 Quercus lobata
TTGGAGATTGCTAACAAACAGAGAGAATTAAATTCAATTAGCTAGATGAGTAAAGCATAGTGAGGGATTAGGTGAAATCGATTTCCTAGAAGTTTCTTTCTCATTAAGTTGATTTTCAAGCAACATCTTTCTTTTCCTCTGCGTATCTTTTATTTAAATTGATTTTATTTTGAATTCCAATTACTAAAACCTTAGTGACTTCTCTAGATAAAATCAAGATTAGAATAATTTTGGTATTTGTCAAAAGTAAGTTACCAATCCCTGAGGATGATACTCTTCTCATCACTTTACTATAAAACTACGACACTGTGCACTTGCAGTTTTGCACCGTTCAATACGAACTTTCTGGCACGTATAATTAGTGCTATCAAATAAAGGAGGAATCAAAAGAGATTGTCCATGATCCATGACAACGGGGGTCAAGGATCACACTCAAGAAATTAATCCAATCAAAGTGTACCCGCTTTGATACCACTTGTTGGGAAATTTAGACCCTGGTTGATAGAATTAACAAGATTTAAGCCCAAGTTGTTAATTAGATTTATTATGAATAAACCTTGTTAAAACAAACAAACATCAATATCATGTCAATATCATGCACAGCGGAATAGTAAATAAGACAAGATATGATGACCTAGGAAAACCAATGAAACAAACTAGTTTCACAGTAAAAAAACTTGGGGGGAAACCTTCCTGCAAAGTAATCCACTATAGTAAAGAGAAGTTTCAGATCTAGTACAAAACCTTTGTCCCTAGACTCTACAATTCCCGTAGATGAACTCACAGCAGAAACTTTCTACCGCTTCAGAACCTTTGAACTCTTCAATATATGAACGCCACCCTTTTGCATGGATCCAAGTTGTGACTAAACAATGATGCACGGCTCCCAATATGTGACTAACTCCAGTAACTTGAAGATGTTGTTGGCTGCAAAGTTCTTCACTTTATCAACAATGAAGATCAAGAAGCACTTGGTTACAAAACCCTAAGGTGCAAAGACGCAGTAGCTTTTTTCAGAGAGAATAAGGCACTCGGTCACTTTTTGCATGTGTTCTTCTTGTATTCTCATGTGTGATGACCTTTAAAATAAGCCTTATATATGTCTAAAATTGTGAGAAAAGAAACCCTACACATACAAGTCAGCATGGGCCAAAAATCAAATTTAGAAATTATGATTTCGTAATTTTCAATAGATACAACTGTCGAGATATCTGTCAAGATCTCGATAGATATATCTGTCGAGCAGCTATCGAGAATCTGTCCAGCTTTAATGAACAGCTTTTCTTCACTTGTTTCTTGGTCCATCTTCATGGCTTTAGTACTTGGCTTGAACAACATGTTTCTTGAAGTACTAAACTCATCCTAGATCTACCCAATTACAAGTAAAGTGCATTTTGTCAAAGGATTAGCCAATTCTAAATGACATATGTTCTTAATATGATTCACATATGTCCTAACATATTCCATGGTAGTTTTTGTACTTATGACTCACATCTTCAGGTTTCCATGGTAATTTTTTTTTTTTTAAAGAACGCTTTATGTTTGAGCCATGATAGAACAAAAGAGAGAAATAGATAGGGGCAGTGTGAAGAGAGGAGTGATTGTATGAAGGAGACTAGTGTGGGAAAGAAGGAGGTTTACTGCGTGTAGATCGTTTGGTAGTATTCTTTTTTTTTTTTTTTTTTTTTTTTTTTTGTTCTTCAAAGGTTATAGTTAAAAAATAAAATAATTTTGTTTTTAAAAATAAGTGGAAAATTGTGAGGCTTCTGAAGCTTATGTGGTAAGCTCTTAAGAGGTCAACAAAAAGTCCAAGGCTTCAGTTATATAGTATTTATAGATTAGTATTGTTTTGGCGCATATCCCCCTCTCTCACCCCAATACACAAAAGAAAAGCTAGAGCTACAAAATATAAGGAACCAAAAAGCTTGCTTAGATGGTGACTACGTGCTAAGCAATGATTAGGATTACTTTTCACTAAGTATCAGTGGTGGACTTACGTGTAAGCAATATAATTCAACAAAAGTTGACAATTACGTAAGTTGTGACAAAATATGAGGCCAAGAACTCCTAGAAGAACTAGAACTTGTGCCAAATAAATCTACTATCAACTTGGCCATTACATTTATAAAAAAACCCTATACTTCAAATTGACTGCTTTGGGTCCGTTGACATTTCAACTAAAAGATCCAGTTTGCTCTAGATATTTAGATGGTGGAGTTGCTTATTAGGATTCGTTTTGTTGAAAACTAACAATTTAGAATTTCATGTTTGGAATGGAAATCAATTTAAATAAAATTCTTGCCATTTTATACTGTTTTATATATACACATATATAAAATCTATAAAATAGTAATCTTGAAATGATACACCAGTACCAAAATATTTTTTTCCAATGACTAAACTAAAACGGTCAACAGAGAGAGATGACTCAAATTTATCTTATTCTTAATAAAGTTACACCATGAGTAATATGATCCATGATGTAGTGAATTTATCTTTTTCATACTGAATTTATCTTAATAAAGTTACACCATGAGTAATATGACTTATAATGTACTGAATTTATCTTTTTCATGAGTCATATGATCCATGATGCTCACCAGAAGATAAATTCAATACATCAAAAGTAATAGTCAAAAAGTTTTTACAAGGCTATACAATTGTAATTTATCCTTTTGCATTTCATAACTTTTGGTTACATGTGTAGACTTTTGGATGTGAGAGAATCGAAGAAGTGGTGGAACTTTTGGCCTTAGGTACTGTTACTTAGTTTCCCCTCTGAATTTTTTGACATTTGTCACTTAGCAAACTAAGCAAACGGATGTTATCTTATCTCTCTTATTTTTTTTTTCTTTTTTACATTTTTTTTTTCCGTTCCTAGCGTGCGAGAAAACCAGATCCATTAAATCTGGCTTCATTTTAAACTACAATCCTCCATAGTAATTTCCTCCTCTTCTTTTCTTCCTTCCCTTGCTTCTTTTTTCCCTAGGAGCCAAGTGGAATTTTGAACCATATTTTGATTACCACAACCAAGCAACCACCACACCCACCACCAAAATCAACCTAAATATCAACACAAACCCACAAAATCAACCTTCAACACCCAAATCCACCACCACGATGACTAGTTACGACCACCCAAATCCAAATTTGCCATCATTGACGTTCTACAACCACCAGATTGCGTTGCCAAACTAGCACAACCACCACCGATTTAGGTTGATTGGTGCATGAGAGAGAGAGAGAGGGAGAGAGAGAAGAGTCTATGGCAATGTGGTGGAGCTTAGAGAGGTGAGGAGGAGGAGTCTCACCTTCAAAGGTAAAACCAAAAGACAGATTTGAAGAGTAAGGAGCCAAATGTGTAATTTTTCTTGCAAAAAAGAAAAAGAAAGGAACAACTAGAGGGAAACTAGCACAACCACCACCGATTTAGGTTGATAGTGCATAAGAGAGAGAGAGAGAGAGAGAGAGAGAGAGAGAGAGAGAGAGAGAGAGAGAGAGAAGAGAGAGAAGAGTCTATGGCAATGTGGTGGAGCTTAGAGAGGTGAGGAGGAGTAGTCTCACCTTCAAAGGTAAAACCAAAAGACAGATTTGAAGAGTAAGGAGCCAAATGTGTAATTTTTCTTGCAAAAAAGAAAAAGAAAGAAACAACTAGAGGGAAAATTTGTAGAGCGAGAAAGAGAGTGGTGATTGTTGGTTAACCCATAAAGATCTGAACTAAAGAAACCTTCTCAGATCTGAACTGAAGAAAGCTTCTGCATTGTGCTTTCTTACAATCACAGGTCAGGAAACCAAAAAAAAAAAAAAAAATGACAGAAGAAAGCAAAAAGAGATGGGCCTTTTAACATCCATTTGCTAAGTGACAGATATCAAAAAATTAAGAGGAGAACCTAAATAACAGTACCTAAGAAACTTTACCTAAGTTATGGCCATATATATATATATATATATATATAAATCATATAACTACTTAAAGATTACATTATTTTATTGAAATGAAACTATATATTTTAATCAAAAGTGAAGTTGGTATAAATTTACAATTATGTCCCCATGAAATAAAACAAAAAAGAAACACATTTTTTTGCAAAAAAATTTTGTATTTGCAAACAAAAAGTAACACATTTTTTTAGCAAAAATAATTGTGTATGTACAGTGCAAGTGGGGATAATCGAGAGACAAAAAGTCTGAAATTTTATTGATTGAATATAATGGTTAAAAAAAAGGTTATGGACTTAAAGGCCTATTTAAAGGCTCTGTAAAACTTGACAGATAAGAAAATATATTCTAAAATAACTTTTAATGAATACCTAACTATAATAGGAACCAAGTTTGACCTAAAAGGCATTAAAAGTACTTAAAAACAAGGAAATAATAACTCTAAACCTAAAATAACGAAAATTACAAATTAAATACAAAAATTAATAAATTACAAAAATTAAATAGTAACCTCTATTCTACATCACAAAACGACATGTAATACAAGATGAAAAAGGCCAAAGCTGGAAGTCGTTTAGTTAAGCTTTCTAAGTAACAGGATCTATTATTGTATTTTACATGTGTGTTGCTATTAGTGGTAAAATGTAGTTGGTTTTGTCAAAAAAGATTTAAACTTGTTAATTTGGTCAAAATGGTTTCGAGCTTGAGGTTGTTTCTTTGAAGCGTTTTCTTTCCAAAGCAGACGAACATCATGATAGTTTGATTGCTTGAAATTGTATATCATTCAAATGATGGAGAAAGCAAATCGAGAGAACTTTCCAGAATACCTTGGAGAGTTGTAGTGCAAAGAGGACACAAACTGTTAGGACATATGTGGATCATGTTAAGAACATATGTCATTTAGTATTGGCTAATTTTTTGACAAAACGCACTATACTTGTAATTGGATAGATCTAGGATGTGTTTAATACTTTAAGGAACAAGAGTTCAAGTTCAAGTATTGAGGCCATGCAAATCTGTCCAAGAATCAAGTGAATAAGTACTGTTCTTTAAAGCTCGACAGATGTATCCATCGAGATTTAAAATGTGAAGCTCGACAGATAAGCTTAACAACTGTATCTATCGAGAATTATGAAAATCAGTTTTTCATATTTGATTTCACGCATATCCATGTGTATGTGTTTGGGTTTTCTTTTCTCATAACCCTAAACATATCTAAGGATTATTTTAAGGGCCGTCTCACTTGATGAAATTGGATGCAAAGTTTGTTGCAAGCATATTGTGACCGGAGACAATTTGCCCTATTTCATCTTTCTCTTGAAGAAGCTGCTGTGTTTGTATGCAGTAGGGTTTTGTAACCAAGAAGCTTCTTGATCCTCATCGTGTGGATGAACTGAAGAACTTTGCAGTCAAAATCCTTCTTAAGTTGGTGTGTTAGTCATGTACTTGGATCCATGCATCGATTGGTTGGTCATGTACTTGGAGCTGTGCATTGAAAGAAGAGATTTTCACTACATTACAAGTCCAATTGTGTATTGGAGTAAGGGTTCAACTGTAGACTGGTATAAGGTATTGGGATTCCTTTACTTTTAACTGCTTGTGTTTGATAATAGTGGATTTTCGGTAGTGGTGACCTTAAATTCACCTAGGGGGGTTTTTGCCTTGGAGGTTTTCCCCATTCGTAAACAATCACTGTTTCAACTTTATTTTCCACTGCATTTAACTTAGTTGGTGATTTGTTTGTGCTACCATGTGTATTGCATGTTAATTTGTCTTAATTAATTAACTTGGTTAATTAATTGGTTAATTTATCATAAGGAGTCAATATATTCTTGGCCTATCACAAACGACTTTTTAGGCACATCTATTTGTTGCTATTCAAAATTTTCATCAGGTTTATTAGTCAAGCTAATTCTCTGCTGTCTGCTTGTTGTCATTTGTAGGATGATCATGTTATTCATCACACTTAGAAAGGTTTAGTTCTAGGTCTAGGATATTTTTCATGAAGGAAATTTAAGGTCAAATTGTTGTAAAACACTAACGAAATTGCTTACCTTCTTATTGTTGCATAATTAAGCAAATTGGCACCAAATAAATTTAACAGTTCAATTAACGTCTGACATAAAATTTGTAGTATTGAATGGCCAATCTCTTAATTTGGAATTTAGACATGAGACACCATTAGAGTGTAGACCATCTTTGTTACACCCTCTTCCCAAGCTAAAACACAAGTTTCATTTTTCTTTTCTTCTTCTTCTTCTTCTTCTTCTTCCTTTTTTTTTTTTTTTTTTTTTTTTTTTTTTTTTTTTTTTTTTCCTTTTTTGGCCTTCCACTTAAGAGTGACAATAGTGACACTTAACTCGCTGGACTCGGGCTGGCTAGAACACAATTTACAATTAAGTTTATTCAATTAAGGCATTTTCATCAAATTTTGTTAAACTTAAGATTAAGTATCCAAATTTTTATTTTCTTTCTTCAAATTTTTTAAATTAAAAAATATATAATTAATTATTGAAAAATATTTTGTAAATTTTTTTACATAAATTTTAACAAAAGTTGACTGAAATGCCTTAATAAAATAAATTTGAAACTTTTTTTTTTTTTTTTGAGAAACAAATAAACTTGAAACTTAAATGGACTTAGGTTGACGCCAAATACTTAAATATATTATCCATATTTTAACAATCAATTCAAATGAGATCCTCCGCACCACCCCCTTAGAATATTTACATATTCACAGTTTGACACCAACTTTTAATGGCATTTGTTCAATTATTAATAGAAAATTTGTAATAGATAATCAAATAACCTAAAAGATGTCCAAGAATGTGTAATCTTCCACGATCGAGGTTTAAAATATTTCTCCACCACCGCACACCCTTGGTGCGATGGTCACTCCATAAGTATAAGTGCTTGTGGGGTGTGGGGGGGCAAGGGCCGGGGTTCAAGTCTCCAGGAGGGAGCTTCACACACATATACACTTAGATTAGGCTAGAGTAGAATTCTATCTTGTATCAAAAAAAAAAAAAAAAGATTTCTCCTTTTTAATCAAATTATTAAAAAACTCTTCACCGCAGTGGAATCTTCCACGAACTCCTCTTCTTTCTTTTAATTATTTCTTCTTCGACAATGTAAGAATAAAGAACCCTCAAGCGTATCCTCCGTTGAATTGCTTCCTAAAACTACCAAATTATGAATAACAACACCATTTTGATATGCAACTTTCTCTCCCTCCCACAATTCAGTTATGTCAAGCTCCCAGAATCTTATGTCAATATTGGTATTATGGAGAAGCACCAAGTTGATCCAATTAAGTTTCAAAGAATTTTGAGTTAAAGAAAATAAAATTTTAGTGACTGAATACTATATTATTGCAATTTTATTGTTACGTTGGTTGCAGAAGTTATTGCTTACAACAACTCAGTACATCACTAGTCGAGCACTCATTCTGCCCATCAGCCAAGCCAGTCTTGTAAATCTAACCAATCACCTTGTGCAATAGCACAATTCTCTTATCCCATAGTGTCACTATTCCCACCAGCCAGGTCTGAAACAGACAGTAGTAGCTCCAAAAATTATGAAATAATAATTGGTCAAATCTTGCCCACCCCAAACTTGAGGATCTTCAGTTTTACAGAATTAAAGGTTGCAACCAAGAATTTTAGTCTTGATACAGTACTTGGTGAGGGAGGATTTGGGCAGGTTTTTAAGGGTTGGCTCAAGGATAAGGGGCAATCCAAGAATGGAAATAGGATGGTAATTGCTGTCAACAAATTGAGCCCCGAGATCGTGCATGGATTTCAAAAGTGGCAGGTAATTCTACCCAACTTGCTAGGGAATAATAAATAGTTGTGAAGTTCATGTGTTTTGAATTCCTTAAGTCCTTTCGGTTGTACTTTTACTGTGCTTGTTGTTGCTATATTCATCATTGCTTGTTTCTTTTTAATGTACCCTTCTCCACTGATGGGAAATAGGATGGTAACTACTGTCATCATTGCTTGTTGCACTTTTTAATGTACATTGCTAATTAAGTTCAAATTAGCACGTTGATTTCAAAGATTTGAGATTTAGAGCTGACATTGCAAACAATCCCATATTTTGTGAATGCTTGTTCTGTATTAAATTAAGGCACAGTTCTTTTTTCTCTAAACCACATCAGGGCTCCCTACAAGAGATGCACAAAGGAATGATATATTGCTACTGTCCCTAGCCCATTGATTATTATATCATCTTTTCATCTTGTTCACATTTCCAACCTTTATGCACACCCATTTTTCCCTTTGTGAACCCACCTCTCACAATTGATCCACCACGTCATGGAATTAAAAAGTTTAAAAATTCCTTGGTCACAAAAAGAATGTCTCACAAATAAAGTTTGAACTAGTCTAACTTTTGGTTTTATTGCAGTCCTATACTGCCAAGATATCAGACTTTGGCTTGGCGAAGTTGGGTCTATCAGCTAGTCAATCACATGTGACAACACGAATAATGGGCATGTATGGTTATGCAACTCCAGAGTATGTTGTTACAGGTATTATTTCTGCCAAAACTTTTGGACTTTTGGTGCTCTTAAGGCCAAATGAGGGTGAGGCTTAAGCTTGACCTAAATTTTGGCAAACTTCAGCTACTTCACCTTGAATGTTTTAAAAGCTGTGCCATGACAATATGTTATGCTGATTATACAGGGCATCTGGGCATCAAGAGCGACATATATGCTTTTGGTGTTGTTTTAATTGAGATACTAACAGGTTTACGGGTATTTGATACAATCGTCCAAGTGGGAAACAAAATTTGGTGGATTGGATCAAACCATATCTATCAGATATAATAAAGTTGAAACAAATCATGGACTCCCGGTTGGGAGGAAAATATCCATCCAAAACTGCATTCCATATATCTCAGCTTGCTCTAAACTATGAAGCACGGGTGCGTTTCGGGATTTGGGTGCAGGTGCGGGTGCGGGTGTAGGACTCAACAATTTTTGAAAAAGTAGGGTGCGGGTGCGGCGATTAAAAAATTATTAAAAATATTTTTATTTATATTTTGTATATATTACTAAGTATAAATTATAAAATTATGTTTTGAAAATACAATTTTATGATTTTACAATTATAATTGAAATTATATTTTTAAAATACAACTTCACAAAATATATGCAAGACTGTGTGTAATTAATTATATACAACAATAATTAATCTATATTAAAATCTCAATTGTTTTATAGGGCACAACTTCACACTTGTGTTTCATTCGTACGCTACACTAAATAAAGCCATAGTGCTTCTACAGTTCTTACACGCACCTCATCAATGAATGTTGAGTAGGACCCACTCTCCTCAAAAAGTCCTTCCCATAACTCATAACAAAACGCACACCCACTCCACATCTAACATCACTCTCCTCTCCTCTCCTCTTTCCAAAACAAAAAAGAAAAATCTTCCACTCTAAGAGGAAAGAAATGTTTTCAACGCCTCCTTTAAAGTTCCATCCTCATCCTTCACTAAACATGCCCATGGAAAACTACACCTTCAAGACCTTCACTTCATACCCTGACTCCGGCAAATCCTTAGTGGCATGAATCAAGGCCGATTTCGGCTTGTTTCAGCTGTTTTGGTCGTTTCGGTCTCCAGTCGATACAATCCGATTCGGCCGATACGGCGCGAATCGAAGCCGAGTCGGTGCAAATTGAGCCGAGTCGGTGCGAATCTGAGAAAAAAAAAAAGCTCAAACGCGGCACCGACGTGCGGGTAGCCGCGTCGGACGCCGCACCCTGCGTCAAACTCCGGTGCGGCACCCTTCCAGCCGCGTCTGTGCTTCATAGCTCTAAAGTGCCTTGTAGCTGAACCTAAGCTTCGACCATCAATGAAAGAAGTTTTAGAAAAATTGAAATGGTTTAAAGCTGCCAATGAAAGACCAAGGGAGCTTAGAAATCATGCTAGTCATCCTGTGGTTCATCAACAAGGCCAGCGGCCTTTGCACCATCATTTTCCACTTCATCCTAGATTGGATGGAAATCTAGCCTACCAAAATTCCTCCCAAGTAAGGCGACTTTGATACATCTGCTGCATGCAAGCATAATTCTTCACTTGTATGCTGATTGTTACTCATGAAAAACAATAATTCCCACTTTATTTTTTAATTTCGATTAATGTGATCTTTTGTAAGTTACAATGAGTATTATTATTTTACTGGTGACTTGTATGTACTGAATGAGTATTTAGCAGTGGGACTATAATTATCTAGAAGGTCTGGTGAGTTGTGCTTAACAACTTAAGGATGTGTTACAAATTCAGCCCAAAGCCCATCACTCCGACCCACTAACCGTGAGATAAAATACTAGAAATTGTTATGTACAGCCCACCAAATTTATCCCCAAGGCCCATGAATTTTGCTATTTAAAAGAATCCAATTTTGACCCATACATATTTGACCCAAGCTTATTACACCCACTTGTGAGTAAAATGGTTCAAGAAAACCAGCCCATGGAAAGCCACTAACATTGTCACATGTTAGTCGAAGGCCACTAGAAAGTGAGAGGTAAAATTTGTTAATGTGTATAGTGTTATGGGCTTTAGGCCCAACTAGATTACTTGTATAGCACACATTTTTGCACTACACTCTTACTTGTACTGCACTCATATGCCTCCTAATAAAGGCACTTGTGTGTATTCTTTTATTGTGAAATACAATATACAATCATTCAGTATTTTTAACATGGTATCAGAGCCATCTCTAACTTTCTTGTGTCTTGCAGTCTTGTCTTTATTGGTATTTTCCACTACTTCGACTTCTTCGGTCAGTAAACCTTTTCCGTGCCCTCTCCTGACTGCTCCACCATCGTCAGAGGTGCCCAAGGTTGAATCTTCATCGCCAGAAGCTTGAACACTGCCATCAAGATCACTGCCTTCGTCGGATCTTCCTCATCGAACCTCCGATTAAGACATAAGACATATCACCATGTATGTTTTCAATTGATCTACATAACTACGCCGAAATCATCATCATCTAACCCTACACGCGCTGCCATGCGCCGGTCAAAGATTCAGCAGTTTTTCCACGCGCCTCATGCGCCTTCAGTATTGCTCCGATCATCTCACCACCGCCGTCATTGGAATATTCTTTCTCCGATCTACATCGTCGGAAAAGAATCGACCTCATCGGACTCTCCATGCGCCCTCACGCGCCGTCCAAAACTTCGGCGAAGATTGAACCACGCGCCTCACACGCTCCATGCGCCGTTGGGTCACCTGCTAACATCATCGCTGACATCATCAATGCCACGTCAGCATCCACGTAAGCCCTAACTGACGTCATCAGCTTACTTCATCTTTCTGACGTCATCACTGGGAGTTGACTGTACCGTTGACTGTTGACTTTTTTCTTAGAGTTGACGTTTTGCAGTCCAAGTGCTCCTTACCCAGTTTTTCGTGTAGATTTCATTTTTGCATATTTTGCTTCTAAATGAAGAATAAAGACAGGTCTTCTTCTTGTTGCAATAATTGTCGTCGACAATCTAACAAATGTTTTTGCAATTTTTGCAAACGTTTTTACCACAATATTAAGACTTGCTATCATCGCAACAAATCAGCTATTTCAATTTCTGCTACTACTGTTGCTAACACTGAGAGTGTCCAACCAATGGCTCCTGTCTCTGCACAATCTAAGTCTTCATGTCGCACTTTCACCATGACCACAGATGACCTTAAAAACATCATCGCTAATGTCATTCATATGGTTGGTAATGCATCTTATTCCTCTTCTCTCTCAGCTCTATCTGGTATGTCTCCTTCCTCTTGGCTTATGGATTCTGCTTGTTGCAATCACATGACACCTCACATGTACTTATTTTCTGAACTTAAACTTGTACCACACCCTCTTAATATTCGTACAGCTAATTGTCCCATAGAAAATAAATTGTAAGAAAGGTCAGGAACATTAAAGACCCCAGGAACCGAGAGGTTGGAGGTCGAAACGGAACATATATTATGACCAGACATTGTGGAACCATTTGTTGTGCTGAGTTGGGTTATCACATTATCTTTGATTATTCTGAGTGTATTGTGTAGGATCGAAGGACGGGACAGGAGCTTGGGACCGGTCCCAGAGTTGGGCGTATGTTTCCCGTGGACAACCTTCGTCTTCCACTTATTTCTCCTATTTTTGTTGTTGCAACTGCTGTAGTTCCTTCTATTCATTCCCTTGCACTTTGGCATGCTCGACTTGGTCATGCATCTTCTTCTCGGGTATAACAATTGGCTTCAAGAAGTTTGTTAGGTTCAGTGTCTACAGAAAATTTTGATTGTGTTTCATGTCAGTTAGGAAAATAACCAGCTTTGCCTTTCAATACTAGTGAATCAATATCCATTGATATCTTTGACCTTATTCATTCTGATGTTTGGGGGCCTTCCTCTGTCTCTAGTATTGGTGGATCTCGATATTTTGTTGTCTTTGTTGATGATTACTCTCGCTATAGCTTAATTTTTAATATGAAACATCGTTCTAAATTATTGCAAGTATATTCTAATTTTGCAAAAATGGTTGAAACTCAATTTTCCAAACATATCAAACTTTTTCGATCTGATAATGCTTTTGAGTACACTCAATATGCTTTCCAAGCTGTTTTGCATTTCTATGGCACTGTTCATCAACTAACTTGTCCAGGTACCTCTTAACAAAATGGTAGAGCCAAATGAAAATTTCGTCATATTCTTGACACTGTTCGTGCTCTCCTTCTCTCTGCCAAAGTTCCTGCTCCTTTTTGGGGCGAAACTGCTCTTCATGTTGTTCATGCTATTAATTGCATTCCAAGTCCTGTCATCCAAAATCAAACTCCATATGAGCGCCTTTTTGAGTCACCTCCAGACTATCACCACCTTCGCTCCTTCGGTTCTTCTTATTTCGTTATTCTTCAGCCACATGAGCATAACAAACTTGAGCCTCGGTCAAAACTTTGTTGTTTTCTTGGCTATGGCAAAACTCAAAAGGGGAATCGGTGTTATGATCCTGTTTCTCATCGTCTTCGTATCTCCCGAAATGTTACATTTTGGGAACATCGCCTCTTTATTGAGCTCTCTCACTTTCGTGCCTCCCTATCTCCCTCCTCTGTCTTAGATCTTTTTCTAGATGAGGCACATATTCCTTTTGTAGCTGCTCCTGATCCTCCTGTAGTTGCTCTTGATTCTCCTGTAGACTTCTCTGTCCAACCACCAGATATCCTTGATCCCTTTCCTTGTTTACCCTTTAATGAACAGTTGGAAGATGAACAGGTCGAAGACAAACTACCCAACCCTGAGCTTAGGTCCCCTGCTCCTACTCCGTTTGAAGATCATGCACAAGACATTCCACCTCATCACTCAACTCAGGTAAGATCCATTCCTACACATTTACTTGACTATCATTGTTACACTGCCCTTGCTACACTGCACGAGCCTCACACCTATCGTGAGACTTCCACTAACCCTTTATGGCAAATTGCAATGAAAGAGGAACTTGATGCATTATCTAAAAACCATACTTGGGACTTGGTGACTCTACCTCCTAGGAAATCTGTGGTTGGTTGTAAGTGGATATATAAGATTAAGACTCGCTCTGATGGGTCTATTGAGCGCTACAAAGCTCGTCTTATTGCAAAAGGTTTTACTCAGGAGTATGGAATTAATTACGAAGAGACCTTTGCTTCGGTTGCTCGTATCTCATCTGTTCGTGCCCTCTTAGCTATTGATGCTACCAGTAAATTGGACCTTTTTCAGATGGATGTCAAAAATGCATTCCTTAATGGGGATTTAAGTGAAGAAGTTTATATGCAACCTCCTCCTGGTCTCTCTATTGAATCAAGCAAGGTTTGTCACCTTTGACGTGCACTTTATGGCCTTAAACAAGCTCCACGAGCTTGGTTTGCCAAATTTAGCTCTACTATCTCTCGCTTGGGTTACATGACCAGTCATTATGATTCTACTTTATTTCTTTGTCATACTGACAAAGGCACTATTTTTCTTCTCCTGTATGTGGATGATATGATCATAACTGGTAATGACCTTAATGGCATTCAAGAACTTAAGGATTTTCTCAGTCAGCGGTTTGAGATGAAAGATCTTGGACATCTCAGCTATTTCTTGGGTCTTGAAATCACTCATTCTACAGATGGACTTTACATTACTCAAGCCAAGTATGCCTCTAAACTCTTGTCTTGAGCTGGACTCACTGATAGCAAGACTGTTGACACTCCAGTTGAGCTTAATACACACCTGACTCCCTCGTGGGGGGGGGGGGGGAAACCATTGTCTAATCCCTCTCTTTATAGACGCTTGGTTGGCAGCCTAATTTATCTCACTGTTACTCGTCCAGACATTTCTTATGCTGTTCACCAGGTGAGCTAGTATCTGTTTGCTCCACGATCGACTCACTATGCTGCTGTGCTGTGCATTCTCCGATACCTAAAAGGCACTCTCTTCTATGGTATGTTCTACTCTGCTCAGTCTCCTCTTATTCTCTGTGCATTTTCTGATGCTGATTAAGCAAGAGATCCCACTGATCGCAGGTCCACCACTAGTTATTGCTTTCTTCTTGGTTCTTCTCTGATTTCTTGGCGAAGTAAGAAACAAACTCATGTGGTCCGCTCCAGTACTGAAGCAGAATATTGTGCCCTTGCTGATACCACATTTGAGTTCCTTTGGCTACAATGGCTTCTCAAAGACTTAGGTGTGTCTACATCCTCTGCTACTCCTCTTTATTGTGAAAACCAGAGTGTCATTCATATTGCTCACAATGTTGTCTTCCACGAACGGACTAAACACATCGAGATCGATTTTCATTTTATCCATTATCATCTTGTCCATTGTGCTCTCAAGCTGATCTCAGTCTCCTCTAAAGATCAACTTGCAGATATCTTCACCAAATCACATCCTAAAGGACGCCTTCGTACTTTGGTTGACAACCTTAAGTTGGTCTCACATCCACCTTGAGTTTGAGGGGGGCTGTTAATGTGTATAGTGTTGTGGGCTTTAGGCCCAACTAGATTACTTGTATAATACACATTCTTGTACTACACTCTTACTTGTACTGCACTCATATGCCTCCTATATAAAGGCACTCGTGTGTATTCTTTTACTATGAAATACAATATACAATCATTCAGTATTTCTAATAAATCCCATGGACCTAGCTAGCAAAGCTTATGAACTTGGGCTGATTCAGTACATTAGCAAAGTCGAGGATAAGCCCCACGAAAGCTCAGTGCCAAAGTCAATCCAAATGAGCTAAGACCCATAAAGAACTCAGAACAACCCAAATGATGTAAGGCCCTATTGTATAGCAATTAAGCCATAGCAAGATATGAATGCTCTCGGGAAGTAGATGAGCCGAAGACTCAACGTCACAGTTTTGACAAATAGAGCTACCAAACGCACTTTGTCGCTACTAAAATACTGTTTAGCGCAAGGAAACTACCACTTCTAGAAAGTGAACTTGGCCCTTGGTCTAGTCAGTCAAGCGGAAAGGAACGTGAAAGTCCATGAGAAAGTATCTTAGCTGAAGCTTTCAAATTTTTCATATGTAATTCTTTTGCTCTCAATCTCCCAAAATTTTTCTGTCCAATATTAGTATGAGGAAGCACCATGTTGATTCAGGTAAGTTTCAAAGAATTTTGAGTCAAACAAGAAAAATTTAGTGTCTGAATACTATATTATTTCAACTTTAAATATTTCTGTATTTCGTAATCTTTGGTTGCAAAATTTGTTGCCAACAACTCGCACCGTGGTAGTATAGTAAGGGAAGAAAGAAGTGAATCACTGGTAGAGTACTAGTTTTCCCATCAGCCAAGTCAGAGTCCGGCAGTTTTAGTTTGATAAGGAATGGAACAAATCCAGACTCCCCTATTTCCATTCCATCAATCTTCCCAGCCATTAACACAGATTGTGAAAATGATGGTAGTTCAGAATCCAACGAAACATCTCCAAGATTCTCTCATAATTCCATTTCCATAATGTCATTATTCCCACCAGCCAAGTCTACTATAGATAGTCCTGAAAATTATGAGATAATAATTACAAGTTTTTCCATTCCATTAATATTCCCACCCACCATTTCTGAGACTGAGACCAACGATAGTTGTTCGGAGTCTAACCAATCACCTCATGCACAATTCTCTTGTTCGTCACTATTCCCACCAGCCGGGTCTGAAACAGACAGTAGTAGCTCCAAAAATGATGAAATAATACTTGGTCAGATCTTGCCCACCCCAAAGTTGAGGATCTTCAGTTTTACAGAATTAAAGGTTGCAACCAAGAATTTTAGTCCTAATACAGTACTTGGTGAGGGAGGATTTGGGTAGGTTTTTAAGGGTTGGCTCAAGCATAAGAGGCAATCCAAGAGTGGAAATACACTACAACAAAAATGTTTATTACAACAAAAAAAAATCGTTGCAATAACATCGAAATCATTGCAATAGTTTATGCGAAGTGTTGCAATAAAATTTGAGGTAATAAGTTTGTGCTACAAAAAAATTTTGTTGCAATAAACCTTAAATATTTTATTGAAAATTTTGATGTAATAATATATTTGCTATTGCAATAAACAATTTATTACTTCGAATATCTTGTAGCAATAGGCTATTATTTCATGAATTTTATTACAATAGATTGTAAAGAATTGACAAAAATAATTTGGGTTCAAATTATTGCAACAGTATATTTATTGTAATAGTTAAATATTTCATATTTTTTCTTACAATAGATTGTAAAATAATTGGAATTAGATCATTGTAATAATATATTCATTGCAGCTTCATGTTTGTCATTGCAATAGATTGTCAAGAATTGACAAAGATAATTTGGGTTCAAATTATTGCAACGGTATATTTATTGTAATAGTTAAATTTTTCATATTTTTTCTTAAAATAAATTGTAAAATAATTGGAATTAGATCATTGTAATAATATATTCATTGTAGCTTCATGTTTGTCATTGCAATGGATTGTAAAATAATTGATATTTTAGTTATTGCAATGTTAAATTTGTTGCAATAAGCCATCTCTTTGAAATTTCGATCTATTATAATATATCGCAAAATATATAATTGGTATCAAGTTATTACAATAGTTTCTTCAATTTAAATTATTAAAAAAAATTGATTTCTTCAATTTAAGTTATTGCAAAAAAATTTCTAAATTCAATTTAGTATTAAAATCTGTATTGGAACTGAAAATTATAAATTATTACAACTAATTATTATTAATGTAATAATTTACTATTTTTAAGTTACTATTGCAACGACTTTTAATTTTTAGATGTGATATTATGTCTAATACCATTATACTAATTTTGTTATATTAACATTTGATGTAATAGACTTATTTTGGTGTAGTGATAGGATGGTAATTGCTATCAAAAAATTGAGCCCCGAGAGCTTGGAAGGATCTCGGGAGTGGCAGGTAATTCTACCCAACTTGCTAGGGAATAATATATAGTTGTGAAGTTCATGTGTTTTGAATTCCTTTAGTCCTTTCAGTTGCGCTTTTACTGTGCTTCTTGTGAATACATTTAGGCCTCTCAATTGCACTTTTACTGTGCTTCTTGTTGCTATATTCATCATTGCTTGTTTCTTTTTAATGTACCCTTCTCCACTTCTAGAAAAAGATCATGCGAAAGGTAATTGGACAGGAAATGTAGTTGCAAATAGTATAAACCACTTTCAATTGTAGTCATGTAAGATCTTATTCACGACTTCTCTTTCTTGTTTGGGTTAATTGCAGCTATCCACCCAAAACTATAAGCTCATTGCAATGTTTATCATCATTTTTTATTTTTCTTGCAATCAACACCCTGATTCAAGATCAATTTGTAATGTTCACTACGCTATTTAAAATTAGTGGGCTGATTTGAGATCAATTTTTAATGTTTACTATGCTATTTAAAATTAGTATCAAACTTAGCAAATTAGTGGGCTGATTAGGTGGTGGGATGCTCTAATGTGTTAGTTTTCATTAACTTGCAACGTCCTCCCTAACCAACTCACTAATTTGTTAGATTTTGAACTCTAATTTGGATGGTTGGGTAAACATTGCTAATTAACCCTTTGATATATTTTATGATGATAACTATAATGAACCCTTTGATATATTATATCCATAAGAAACCTTTGGATATGTTATTTTGCTGTGTCTTAAATACTGTAAACAATTGCAGAGAAAAAAAAGAGAAAGGAAACAATGTATTCAGTTGTGATTTGGTTTACTTTGGCTGAACTGCAGCTTCCTCATTGCTACTAAGTCTGGGGTACACAATACTATTCTAGTTTAGAACACACACACACACATGCATTAAGTAATTTGGAGTTTGGTTAGATGTTTCAGTAATTTGCTTTTTAACATTACATTCAAACCATTTTAAATATGTATGCATATCTCAATGCTAATTTATTGGTGCAATCAGAGGTGAATTTCTTAGGAAGGCTCTCTCATCCTAACCTAATCAAGCTGTTAGGCTACTGCAGGGCGGACAGAGAGTTACTCCTCATTTATGAATTCATGCAAAAAGGCAGCCTAGAAAACCATCTGTTTGGAAGTAAGAGCTTAAAACATAATGAATTCTATTACTGTCCATATGTGCAGGGAATGTGTTGTGAATGTAATTCAAATATAAAAGTTCATTTGGTTCACCACACACATCTTTTATTTATGCAGGGTGGTTAGCTCTTCAGCCACTTCCATGGGATATACAGCTTAAGATTGCAATTGGAGCAGCTCGGGGCCTGGCATTTTTGCACACATCTGATCAGCAAATTATTCATAGAAATATTAAATCCTCCGATATACTGCTGGATGGGGTAAATTTCTATTGAAAAGTGAATAACTATCAAACTACAAGAGATGCACAAAGGAATGATATATTGCTACTGTCCCTAGCCCATTGATTATTATATCATCTTTTCATCTTGTTCACATTTCCAACCTTTATGCACACCCATTTTTCCCTTTGTGAACCCACCTCTCACAATTGATCCACCACGACATGGAATTAAAAAATTAAAAATTCCTTGGTCACAAAAAGAATGTCTCACAAATAAGTTTTGAACTTGTCTAACTTTTGGTTTTATTGCAGTCCTATACTGCCAAGATATCAGACTTTGGCTTGGCGAAGTTGGGTCCATCAGCTAGTCAAACACATGTGACAACACGAGTAATGGGCACGTATGGTTATGCAGCTCCAGAGTATGTTGCCACAGGTATTATTTCTACCAAAACTTTTGGACTTTTGGTGCTCTTAAGGCCAAATGAGGGTAAGGCTTAAGCTTGACCTAAATTTTGGCAAACTTCAGCTACTTAACCCTAAATGTTTTAAAAGCTGTGCCATGACAATATGTTATGTTGATTATACAGGGCATCTGTATGTCAAGAGCAATGTGTATAGTTTCGGTGCTGTTTTAGTTGAGATACTAACAGGTTTACGGGCACTTGATACTACTCGTCCAACTGGGAAACATAATCTGGTGGGTTGGATCAAACCATATCTATCAGGAATAAGAAAGTTGAAACAAATCATGGACTCCCGGTTGGCGGAAAAATATCCATCCAAGGCTGCATTCCATATATCTCAGCTTGCTCTAAAGTGCCTTGCAGCTGAACCTAAGCATCGACCATCAATGAAAGAAGTTTTAGAAAAATTGGAATGGTTTGAAGCTGCCAATGAAAGACCAAGGGAGCCTAGAAATCATGCTAGTCATCCTATGGTTCATCGACAAGGCCAGCAGCCTTTGCACCATCGTTCTCCACTTCATCCTAGACTGGATGGAAATCCAGCCTACCAAAATTCCTCCCGAGTAATGTGACTTTGATACATCTGCTACATGCAAGCATAATTCTTCACTTGTATGCTGATTGTTACTCATGAAAAACAACAATTCCCACTTTATTTTTTAATTTTGATTAATGTGATCTTTTGTAAGTTACAATGAGTATTATTATTTTACTGGTGACTTGTATGTACTGAATGAGTATTTAGCAACGGGACTGTAATTATTTAGAAGGTGGTGAGTTGTGCTTAACAGCTTAAGGATGTGTTATAAAGTTGTTAGTTTTGTTCCCGAAGCCTGCATATTATATATTGGGATCCATTAGTTTGAATATCCAGAATTCTTTCTTCTCAAGTTTCTCATTCTAGTGAGTTTTTGCATTTTCTAGCTTGTAATTATTAAAGTAGAGAAGAAAAAAACTTGATTAGCATCATCTTATCAGTAGTGTGAAAAATATACTTGTATGGTTATATATAATCTTTTCATACAACCATGTGGAGGATTGAGGAGCTGTGTTGTGCTTGTGGACCTTTTTGGTTCCGGTGATGATTCATTTTTGTCAAAGAGACATCAAGATCTCATTCTTTCTAAGTGCATGTCATGCATCTGAATTTTGAGTTGATAAACTAGAAAAAACCATATGATATCATTGCTCCTGTGTTTAAATTGAAGAGCATCACAGAGTAGTCTTATTTAATGGATTCTTATATCGGATAGAGGTGTGTTTCTTATATGCTATCAGCAATAGAATGGGCTAAACAATTCAAAGAACCCAATACATGGAATGCAGGCATAGCCTTGAAATTGAGGTTGCATTTGGATTTGAGGAATTTTTATTTTTTTTAATAATTGCTACTATAATTCAACAGCACATAAAAGATTTGAGTTTAGAAAAAAATTTTCAAGCAAAAGCACTTGTGAGTTGTGATATTATGGCTTTAAAATGCCATTATACACCTACTTATTTTAAATTCTAAATTTGTATTTTTATATGATATCTAAAAGCTTAAGTGTATCATTTATTGTTGCGACACTCTTGTTAAACCACATATGCGTAACATCTAAGTCCATTCAGTCTACTTCAGTCCATTTGGTCCAGTTTGGTCTCTCCAGTCCACTTCAGTCCATTTTGGACTAATTGCGACTTAAATTGATTTTTTTTTTTTTTTTTGTAGGTTTCATTTTCAGTTTTGGGCTCAAAAATTAGATAAATAAAATAAAATTTCTTCATTTTTGGGTTGAAAAGTATGAAATTTTATTCTATTTGGGCTAAACTCTTTAGTATTGGGATAAAAAATACAAACAAAATAGACATTAAAACTTAGAGATATGAGTCCTAAAAAAGCAATAAAAATGACGGATATTCAAAAGATTGCCTTAAAATTCAAGTTAAAATAATTTAGGTACTATACTTAGATTAATGTAACATTTTACATGTGTTCCATGGAATGGTGATGTACATTTTTTTAACATGCTTGGATATGTTCAAAAAATTAATCAATCGATTATGTAATATTTTTGAAAAATTCCTTTTAAAAAACATCTTCTCCAATTATATAAAACAATATTATAATTGTATAATTTAAATATTTTTATTAAGGTATGTTTTTTGTATATATATATATATATATATATATATATATATATATATTACTATATATTGTTATTGAATACAAAGTACATTATATGTTCCGTTACATAAAAATTATAAAATAGAAAATACTTTTAAATAACACGCGCACTATTTAATTTACAAATTTTACATTATATTCTTATATAAAATAATTATATTACATTTTTCCATGTGCATCACATGAGTTTGCAACTAGTATTTATAAAACTTATATCCATATCCAAAAAGTTCATTAATAAAAAAAAAAAAAAAAACCTCCATACTCTACAAGTTACTTAAACTACAAATTGAAATTCAAAATTTTCTCTTAAAGCCATCTATCCAAAAGAATCATAAAAGAACTAAGAGCGAGCTTAATAATAATATTATTATTAGTTCCAACAAACATGATCTATTGATAAAAGTGAACCTTGAAAAATGAGGAAGAGAGGGTGCACATCCTCTATTGATCATTATTCTCTAACTACATTGCTCCTCAACTCTTGGCTCTTCACATTGTAAATAAACAACTTGTGACCATGTAGTATCATGATTTCTACTAGACAGGACTTGTCACTTTGGTATAGTGCAAGAGGTAAAAAATCATCACTGATAAACTCTTCAAAATTTTCTTGATCCAAATAGGTTTAATCCAATCCCTCAAGAGCCAAAAATCAAATTCATCTTTGGAAGCTTGAGTAGCATATCAAAGAACTCCATTGAAAGTTAATAACTTGCAATTGAACATTTCCATGTAGCATATGTTGGGTTAGCATGGCAACTCAATTCCTTTTCTAAGCTTCACACATATATGTCTATTGCTGTTATATCTTTATCACTTTCTTCAATACTTTCTGCTATCCAATTCAGAGCCCCATTACAAACAATATCAAAACAAGTTATGGAATAACTAGAAAAGGTTACTTGAAAAGAACAACTCAATTGCCTCCAAGCAGCATTTTCATTTACTTCATCATCATTATTATCCATAACACATATATGATGCTTGAACATATTCTTAAGCAAACTAGTATATAATGTGTACTTCTGGAAGGACACATCATATACTAGTGAATAGTAGCTCTTTGAACTCATTAGTCATTTAGCCAGTGCTACTATTATAGACATGGATATCATTGCTAGATATACATTTGGGAAGTATTAGCCCATCATAGGCATCTTCAAAAGTTTTCTTAAAAAAGATTTGGCTTATCTCCAATATTTTTTTTAAGAGGAATCTCCTTTTGTTTTAATGAAATATTGTCACATCACCCACTAACTAAATAAAATGTGGGGATTAAAACCCACTATCAATTGACATTGTATATTTAAAACAAAATGACATGTTCAGTTTAAAAAATACAGGAGGTAAGCCAAGCCCTCTTAAAAACTGCAAATTGGGTACACGTTAAAAAATATAAGTTACCAAAAAAAAAAAAAAAAAAAAAAAAGAAGAAGAAGAAGAAGAAGAGTTTAGTGCATCCATAAAAACACATTGCCAAATAAACTTTATTCTATCCTCCCTATGATTGGATCATAAAAAACATTTATTTACAGGAATTTTTAAAATAATTATAATATATTATTTGAATATACAGGTTGTATACCTGTAGTTGTTTTTGCAATAATTACGATAAATACATAATAGTTTTCATAATTTCACTCTCAAGAGATAGCAAAATTGATTGAAGATCATGTATTATGAAATAGAACACATTACTCTGAATCTCTTGTTCCCCATTCGCCTTGCCAAAAACTTATTAATCAAAATATATATATATATATATATAAAAGATTGGTTCACATATCATTGTCATGGAAAAATAAAATAATTGGATATGCCTTGACCCTATAAAATAACATCAAATTATTTCCCTTTACAAAGTATTAATATCTCACGTTAAAATTAGTGTTTTATGTGATGTGATGTGAAGTTGATTTGCTCCTAGAAAACATGACCCTAAAATTGTACAGTATGATGAACCTTTTTTCGGTTTTTATAAAAACAATAGCAATCTGATGAACTTGTGCAGCCTAATATTGATTTACAAAGATCAAACTTATTCATGATTCACGATATGGTGGTAGCAAAGACTAAAGAGTATTAAGCATTTCATTATTCTTTATGACTAAATATATACATGAATTGTAAAGAGTTTTATAGCTCAATTGTCAATTGTAAATTTCCGAGTTCATATTTCTCCTCTCAACTATTCTTATGTGACTTGACAGTCTCAATAGATAGAAATAGAATACCAATTGGATAACCAAACAAACCAAATCCAATACATAACTAGTTTACTTACGGAGAAATCATAAATGAAGTTTAATTACAAACCACCAACAACTTTTTCATTAGAAACAAAAGATATACCACCCTCCTTTGCTTTGTATTCTTTACTGGATAAACTCCATGTGTACAAACATGTTTCTGGGACAGGAATCGTATAGGAAAGAAATCATATAGATCTAACAGTAAGTCAGTAACACACCTCAAACAATTTGGATTTAAGTTCTAAAAGTAACACACCTCTATAGTTCTAAAAGTAAAAAAATTAAATCTTGAAACTTGAAAAGATAATAAATAAAAAATGCGTAGTCTATTTTAATTAAACTCAAAACACAATGTGGCTATACTTAAATGAGTTAAGATTTAACTTGTTACTTTTTGAAACATTAAATTTAATTCATTACTTCTAAAACCTGGCTATAGCCTATAGCCGCATTTTTTTAGGCTGCGTTTTCTCATGTGGCCTAAAACCTGTGACTATAGGACTAATGGGCCTATGGCCGCACTTTTTTAAACGCGGCCCAAGAACAGGCCTATAGCCCAGTTTAAAACGTGGCCTAAGGTGAAAGCTGTAGCCGCATTTAAAACGCGGCCTAAGACTAGAACCTTAGGCCGCGTTTTAAATGTGGCTATAGCTTTCACCTTAGGCCAAGTTTTAAACGTGGCCATAGGTCCTGGTCTTGGGCCGCGTTTGAAAAGTGCAGCCATAGGACCCTTGTTGACAACTATAGGTGAAAGCTATAGCTGCGTTTAAAACGTGACTATAGGTGACAACTATAGCCACATTTTTTAAATGTGGCTGTAGGACATATTTTAGCCGCGTTTAAAAACGCAGCTATAGCCCCCTTTTTTTTTTTTTCCTAGGCCAGATGGCTTAAGAACCTCCACACCTATTTTCTACATAAGAGACTATTATGTGGAAAATCCATTATTCTAGTAGTATAATCACCACAAACCGAGCCCTCATTATATAGGTTTTAATCTTAAGAATGACCTCCACACCTGAGTGGAGGTCCTTCTTAAGAATCAATATGTAAAATTTCAGTCTTGTATGCTACAAGGACATGTCTAAAAAGTTTCAGTCTTGTAAGAATCAATATGTAAAATTTGACATTGTCTTCCACACCAGTTCAAAAGTTACCTCATTTAATATCTGAAAATTTTTCTTTGGAGTTGCAGGCACTTCCTCTCCCGCTATATCCCCATCTTGACCTTGTAATTGCCTTATCAACTGCAAGCCACAAACAACTTTCTGAACAGTCTTTCAAAATTAAGATTCATTTATAATAAACTATCAAATGTGAACTCCTATACACAAATTCAAGAGGTAATTACTCCACCGAAATTGAGTAAATCAAACTCAAAAGAGAGAAGATATGTATGCTGATTTTTTGTATATAAATAGCATCCTAATAAAAACTACTAACTACAAATACTATGCAGTGGTCAGAAAGAATTGAGTTTTTCAAGTGCACTTCTTTATCATCAGCTCAAGTTCTTGCCAGCAAAATTACATTTTTTTCATATGTATTCTTTCTCTTTACACAATCACACGTGGTAGAAAATAGTGATATTTTTGCACAATTTGGGCCTTCTAAGATTTTTGGTTCTTTTATTTTTCTTTCCTTTCTTTTCCCCAAGGCAGATGAAGTTTTCATAGCAATGGTAGTTACAAAGATAGCATAAATAACGACTTCTTGATACATGTAAACCTTACACGTAGGGATTCAACTCACCTTTGAACCAAGTCCTTAGAGAATCTAATGACTAGATCCATGTCATAAACAAGAAATATAGATTTCCTTTATTCATAAAAAGAAGTTAGGAACTTGAAGTGCACTAAGGGTTGAGTATGTCCATTTTCCAGAACACTATGATTCATTTATTGTTTTCAAAGTTCTATTGCATATAATATGTCATCTTTTATAGATGCTTCAAGGATTCTGAGCCATTAAGGGTGTACAACAAGCTAGACAAACTAAGACTGCACCGAAGAAAAACCCTGTCCATAATCCCAAATCCCAAATGTAATTTCCAAAATTTGTAAACTAAACCCTAGAATCTCCTTTTTTTTTCTTTCTTTTTTTTCAAATAGTTTAGTTTCTTTGTTTTTGACTAATTTTTTTTAAAAAGATATGTAAAATATGTGATCCAAATGGCTCAGAGGTGTTATCAATGTAAAAGAAGTTTTGAGAGAAAAGTATTTCCTGTATTCATTATTTAGCTTTAAAAAAAAAAAAAAAAAAATTCATAGCATTGAACTAACTGGCCAACCGACCCAATCACACCAATCCGAGCCGATTCGGTCACTGACCCCCTTTAAGATGCAGTGTGGTGAGCAAACCAGGAAGCTGATCATGGTGGTGCAGTGAAAAAAATTGCATGTAACTGCAACGCACCCATTTACACCCCTAACTAGCACGCTATGTAATTTACTTGGCCTTAATTTGAAGCTGTTAAATTGAAATTTTCAATTTGCATATATTATCTAATTCTAGTTTCTATGAGCACATGTAATTTTTTTTTTTTTTTAATAAAAAAAATGCTTCCGATATTAGTCTTGAGTTTAAGGATTATGCCTTAAATCTTGAGTTTAAGCCTTAAGATTATGAGTTCTAAATTCCTATATGGCTTACTTATTGATTAAGAACAGTAACTTATAGGAGGCTCTTAGAAATACTCCTATATATATGCACCTTAAATGGGTTGACTAAGAGCACAAACTCATAAAATGTGCATAGGGTACACAAACTCTTCTAAGCTGATTGGTTCAAAGGAGTAGCAATCATTAAAGTCCTCAGCAAAAATTCTAGAAGTCAGATTCACAATCTTGTTGACTATCCATAATATTATAAAGATGCTAACAAGAATCTGACAACAAATTTCCACTCCAGAAATTCTTTCTTCGTTCACAGTCAAGTCCAGATCAAAAAGAAAAAAGTACTTGATGCAATTTTTTCACTCATGTATATCTTGCAATGGAAATTGCATGCATGGAAAAAAGAAACAACAGTCCGCCATAACCAGGAAGAAATGTACTCTGAATGCAGAAAATATAAGAGGAGGAACAGTAAAAGGCAGGCATCTTGGTCCTCCATTCATTATACTCTTCTTCACGGTACATATGATTTGAAGATTGGAAAATGAGATCAGAAAACAATTCTTAAGTCATAAACATGAGGTGAAAAATTTACTAGAACCTAAGATTTATGGAAATGGAAACAAGTACTGTAGTTTCATAAAGACATGGGATGTTCAGCACAGCCCAATATTTTTCACATATGTCTGAACAAATGTCAGACAGAGGTTTACACAAGCCCTGCCATCAAAAAAGTTGAAACACCCCAAAATCTGTAAGAGTTTTCCTACAAACTGTAGACCAAATTAACCTGAAAAAGAGTTGGACCAAGACACTATTGCTTCATGGGATATCTCCAAGACAAGATAAATATTTGCATTAGTATATAATAATAATAAAAGGCTGAAAATAAGTTGAGGGTTCTGATTCTTAAGGCTTAAAATTACAATTATTTTATATGTAGCATTACAATATCTTAAATAATATTAATTTATTGTTGGCACCCAGTATTTTTATTTGCATTTCACAAGGTGTGTGCGAACTTTGACTGACAGTCCAAAGCCTAGGATTTTTGTACTCTCCACTGTACATAACAAGCTGACTTTAGATCCTTTATCTCTTTCATTTGTATCAGCTCATAGCATACCCATTTAATGACCACCAACAATAATATCTTTAAAAAAAAGAGCATCCAAGGTATTTTATAAGATGTTAATGGATTTAAGGAGATTCAAGTAACATTAGCATCCAAAGAAACAATGCTGATGCAGAAAACTTTCAAGACATCAATTACTTACCTTTAACAATTCCTCTGGGTCATCATTATAAAGCATGTGAATGAGCCGAGCAACAGAATTTTGTTCTTCGTTAAAATCCTCCTCTTCAAGCTATTGGTAGGATATAGCAGGAACAAACCAAGGTGACAGACGTAAAGAAGAAAAATCATTATATGTTTCTAATAGTAAAATAAAGATTAAATATCCCAAATAAAGAAAGAAATAAAAAAATCATGTGGATCAAAAGGTGTTGATAACAGGCTACCAAGTGAATTTTAATATTCAAATCTCTATCTTATAAGATGCAATTCTGTTTGCAAAAAAAACTTTTTATATGCACCTCATCCACAACAGTTCCATCCAAGTCCTTGATGAGCCCTTTAATTAATTCGAACAACACCTCCACCTACAAACAACATATTAAGTTATTAACCACACTCCTCCAATAAGAAAAAGTTAAGATTGTAGAAAAAACAGAGAAGAAGCTCACCTGATGAGCAGTAGAGATGCAAGGGTAATTCTTCATGATGCTTTCAATAATAACCATTGCCATGACTTTATTTGTTTCATTATCAAGGTGGTCCATCACACAAGGGTAATTAGAAAGTGTCAGGGCCAATATACAAACAATATACAAATGTTAATTTGGTTGTTAAATTATGGAATAGAATGGTCCATTTAAGCAGGTCATGACAAATACCTGAAAAAGTACAATACAATTATATGTTGGAGCAAGAAAGACAATTATAAAAGTCAGGACGGAACTGAATAGAAGAGAATGCCATATATGGTCCACCACGAAAATCCTATTCTCACGATTAAGTAAGACTGCAGGTCATAAATTAATAAACATCTAAATTAATTAACTATGATATATAAATAAATGTCCAAGTCAAAACTTGATCATCAGCCACTTCAACATATATGATAAAAGATTAAAAAGTATAATCACATAGAATGTGTTAAGCTACATAAAACCAGTCGTAGAAAATAGGATACACACCTAAACTCAGAAAAGTTATGTTTAGAAGAGAATATGTAAATTAGTGGTTGAACTGAACTTACGAAGAGAAGAGATTGTTGGAGATTAATATCCAATTACCAGTTGTTAGGTGGTTGAACATGAAGAGAAAAGAACTTGTAAAAAAACAAGAGTTGGGGGGCTTTAGTATTGGTTCCTTGTTCCTACTGCCCACCAGTTAATTGAACCTGCTCCTGCTATGACTACTCAGTCTGAACATTAATTTTGGACGGGATGGGATCCAATAATCTAATTATTGCTTTTGGGTTTGGGTTGGTTTTATTTTAGGAGAAGTTGAAAAAAGCATCACGCATAATAATGCCCTTTCATCTTATTTCATGGTCTCACTCACATCACATGCATCACCATTATTTATTTTAAGTCATCCCTGGTGGACCACCATAACCCATTGCATTTTCTTTTTGGTCATAGCTGTTGTTATCATTGTCAATTAGCAGTGTAAATAAGCAAAAATAAATCATATATATATTTAGCTAGAATAGAGAGTAGAGAGCAAGAGAACCTGGCTTAGGAAAGTCAGGGATGACTCGGATTGCAGATGAAATTTTATTTATGCAAGGGTCTTGGCCATCTTTACCAGCCATTTCTTGAGGTTTCACTGAGTCACTCGCTACTCAATACAATGACAACAACAATTACAATGTCAGAGAGAAAGAGAAATAGACACACACACAGAAAGAAAGAAAGAAAGAGAGAAGCCTGTACCACCAACTCTCACTGCAATGAACTTATTCTCTTTACCAATGGTTATTAACTTATTCTCGCTACAGGAAAAGTCAAAAATGACCAATGATTATTAACTTATTCTCTTTACCATAAAAAGTAATATTCCATGATCTCTTGCTTTTTTTCTTTTTATTCTTTTTTTTTTACATGAATAAGAATACTTCTATTATTAAAATCAGACAATGAGTATAGATGGCTTACCTCAAAGTATGATGGTCTTTAACATTCTTTTCACTTCCTAGCAAAACAAATTCACTTTTTTTTACTTCCTTGTCATGTGGCTGTAAATTCTCAAAGTATTATGCAGCAAGGGCAGCCTCAATTATCAGTAAATATATCTACAGGTTTAGGAACAAACATTTCAATGAGCCAGAATTTCCCAAAAAAAATACAATTTAGTAAACATAAAACAAAAAAATTACCAGATATTCTCAAAAAGGCAAAATGCTGCAGAATATAAATAAGAAAAAAGAAGAGATGAGAAGAAATCATAAAGCAAAACTTAAGGAGTTTGAATAAATACTCAAATCAAAATGCAATTCAATGTTTAGCAAATCAATAAGGTGTTCACAATTAAGATATCACCATTTGATTGATATTTTACTTTCATTAAATTTGCAACAACAAAATTTGCAAGGAGGATTTCAAATGAAGGGATTTGAAAACCAATTGCTAGTATAAATTACTTTGTATGAATTTAAGAACACGTGATGGATTTGAGCTTTGAGAATTTTGCGCAAACAAAGACACTTGTTATTATATGGGAAGGCCAGTAAGATCCATAATCAAAGTTTGAAAATTTAACAAAGATTCAAGACGCCGTTGAGATATCTCAGCTTGGTAAGGTGTGTATTGAGTGTACCAAGCTAGATTCTCCATTATATTCCTCAAAATCACAGGTGGGACGTAAGTGTTATAGTACCCCATCCCAATATATGACTTAAAAACTTGATTCTTTTAAGCTAGTTTTTTCATGTGCTCAATCATTTGACTCTCAGTTAACAAAAAGTATACTAAGAGAGCGTCCTTCAAAAACCACTTGAAAGTCAAGTGCCAATTGCCATTATTAACCTGCAGCCCAAAATAAAATTGTAGTCTGATTAATTCTTTATAAAATTAGTCTAAGCATCTAGTAAGCTTGTTCTTGTCCATATTGATCTAGGCTTCACTCTAAGTGCAACATATATGTAGGAAATGGAAACTTTAGTATTTTAGAGCCAGCCAAAAAAAGTACCAACTACACTCATCTAAGCCCAGGTAAAACTATTCAGCTAAGTTGCCTTGACACTATTCAATTCTCGAAAACAAAACAGCGGGAACATGAGACTCAAAGAACAAACTTCAGCAATCCTTTGTTCTATTTGCTAACAAAAGAATGATATTAAAGCAGTGAAGTCGCACAAGCCCTTTGTTTTCCTTCATATATAAGGAATGAATTGTTGAGTTTCAGGCTAGCAATGTCTCATAAAGAAATTCACAGAGCCAAAGCAATCATAATCCGTACCAAACCAATTCTTTGCAAAGTAATAGAACAATGTACAATACATTAAAAGCAATAAAGTAAACAAATAAATTAAAACAATAACCTAAAATAACTCAGCAACCAAAACTATGAACTTCATAGTTACCAATCAGATAGCATAAACAAATGAATAAAAAACCAAAATTTTGAATTTCTTATTCAATATTTCGTCAAGGTAGGGTGAAAAGCTTACCCCAAAACTCCATGGAAGCAAGAGAGAGAGAGAGGAGTAGGCTAGGGTTTGGGGAGGGTTTTAGAGAGAGAGAGAGAGAGAGAGAGAGAGAGTTTAGAGTGAGTGAGCTTTGTTACAAAGCACAGCGAGTCCCAAAGCTCCACCAGTCAAAGCAGCGAGCTCAGCCATCCGATTCAGCTTCTTTTCTTCAACCACCACTGTCGGTTGGTTCAGTGACCCATTTGTCTCTTCGATCACAAACCCATATGGAGAAGAGGAAGAGGAAGAGGTTTGGGCTTGTGGGTTCGGCTCTGATGGTGGTTATGGCAATGATGGGTTTATGTTTTTGTTTTGGAGGAAGAGGCTCAGCGCAATGGAGGCGGAGATGGAGGGCTTCTGGGTTCGACATCAAGTCTATTCTTGATGGCGATGTAGAGGCCGGAGATGGAGGCGGCGGAGACGGTGAAGTGGTTGGGGAAGGAGCTCGGTGGCTATAGGTCAGCGATGGAAGATCCAGATCAGCTCAGACCTAATCTGATGGGAGGTCAGCGAGCGTTTGGTGAACAAAAGGGCTAAAATGATTTTCGTGTGAAATTTTATACCAGGCCTAAAGCCGCGTTTTTAAAATGCGGCTATAGGCAAAATTTTAGGCCCCATTTATAAAACGCAGCCCCAAACTAAAGCTGCATTTTAGATGCGCGGCTTCAGACTAAATTTGAAACCGCATTTTAAACACGCGGCTTCAGACTAAATACTGTGGCCACGTCTAAAAAATGCGGCTCTAGGCGGGTTAGAGCCACGTTTTTTAGACGCGGCCACAATTAAGAATAAAAAATAAATAAATAAATACACATAGGTCCTATGGCCACGTTTTTTAAACGCAGCCTCAGACCCCCGCGTTTTGTAGAATTTGTAGTATCCATAGTATTAAACATGGATTCCATATTCAAGATACATTGTCAATTTGTGAGTTCTTATTAAGTATTAGCTCAATTGGTAAAGTGAGTAAAATAATTTGAGTTAGAATTCATCTGATCAACAACATTAGTGTGATGTTGCATGCATTCGAAATATTGGATATTTTTTCTATTTACACCAATTATTGTAATAAACTAAAGAGTTTTGCTTGACTCTAGGGCTCTGTAAAGCGACATGGAAATGACACGTGTCCTAAACCGATAACTTATTGGCTATTCTCTCAATCAATGCTCTGTAAAGTGACACGGGCATTAAATATATCCTAAAATGATCACTTAATTAGGCTATTCTCCCATTCAGTGCAAGGTGCACGAGAGTATTGAATGAAAACTTTGGCAAGTAAGTTGTACACTAGGTGTTTTTTTTTTTGATAGGTGTACACTAGGTGTTTTGGTAATTATAGAATATAATAATTAATAAATAAATGTGTAACAACGGATCCTACCAAATAAATTCACAATGGAATTTGATTGGGGTTTAGTGTAATATCCAGTGTCCAATTACTAATCCTTGTATGACTTTGTTTGGATACTACTTATTGCTGAAAACTGAAAACACTGTAACAAATTAATTTTTAAATGTGTGAATAATACTGTGGAACCCAGGTTTAAAGTTGTTTTTGCTGAATAAAATACTTATGGGTCCCGTGAACAATGCACAGGACCCACAGAAAAACAACACAAACGTGCAAATGCACAATGCAGACGCTATCCAAACTCCACCTATATCAACAAGGCCAAAGAGCAATAATAGTTCAAAATATAAAAGAACACCTCCAAAATTCTCACATTTCGTACTATCATTCTTCTCCGCAGCCAAGTTACTAACAAATAGTTCCAAAAGACCTAGACTCACAATCCTTAAGACAGGATTCGAAGTCTTGATGAAATTTGAAGTTAAGAAAGAATTTCCTTTCAAAATGCTATTTGAAGCGACTAACAATTTCTCAAATGATCACAAGATTGGAACAGGTAGCTTTTTCTCAGTCTACCATACCAGTTTAGATGATGGCCGAGAAGTGGCTATTAAGTGCGAGAACGGTGCCTGTGCTTGCGAAATTAACTCGAAAGCTTTGTCTTGCCATAGTCACAATAATCTTGTTTGCTTATTGGGATTTTGTGGGGATAGTATCAAGCCCATATGGGTCTATGAGTACATGAAAAATGGTAGTCTTCATGACCATCTTCATAAGCTTCAAAGTAGTCCTCTAATGTCATCATGGGCTACTCGGATTGAAGTGGCACTAGATGCAGCAAAAGGCATTGCCAAGATGTCTGAAATCGGCCATTTTGTGAAGCACTTCGTGGTAGACGAGATGGAGCATTTTTCTGATCTGGTAGAGATGGGCGCCTTGGATTACATGGTACACACGTCATCTTACATTGCACAATGCAATTGATATAAATAAAATTGCTACGTTGAAAGAAAGGCAGTGGCACATGTTGGGTCCCTAGCTTTCGATTTTGTAAGTCTAAATGGTCCAGATCGTCCCTCAATGACCGAGATTGTAAATAGCCTACAAAGAGCCTTGGAATTGGATGCAAGTGTGGATCCGGATCCTGAAGAGTGTTCACTTAATGATTAGGTTAACATTCGTTAACCTAAACATTAATGATTAGGCGTTGTTAAATTCCTATAACACATCATGACTGTTTTGAACTTGAAATTTTGAATCAATCAGATGATAGGGAAAGTAAATCGAGAGGATTGGCAGAATACCTTGGAGAATTGCAGCAGAAAGATGACGCGAATGACCGGTATATTGCTGCTCTGAGAAGAGATACATTGGGTAGGAACCCATATGTGAGAAGGTCAACAAAGAAGAAAAGTAGAGAGAGTTATTGTTTGCTTAAAAATAATGGCAAGTTTCACAGTTTTTTGGATATTATGTAGTATTTTTTGGGCTGTGTTTGTTTGGGAATATTTCAGTATACTGAAATAAATCTATTTATTTGTTGCTATTAAAAATTTGCATATCAGGTGTTTTAGTCAAGCCAATTCTCTGCTGTTTGCTTGTTGGTGTTTGTAGTATGATCATGCTATTCATCAAACGAGGAAATTAAGTTTTAATTCTAGGCCTCAAAAAAATAGTAATGAAGGAAATTCAAGGCCGTATTGCTATAGGAACACTTAACGAAATTGTTTACATATCTTGTCCGACCATAATAGAACTTTTATCTTCGTTTGATGGCTTTTTTTATTTTTTTTCTTTTACCAGAAGGGGAACATATTCGTAGCATTGAATGGCCCCTCTACTCTTTTGGAATTAGATATTAGAGACCAATAGACCATCTCTAGAACACAAGTTATAGCTTCTCTTGCATTCTTGTAGCCAATTTTTGAGGTTTACCCTTATTCAAATAAGGGGGTTTATTTCATCAAATAAATAAATAAGGGGGTTTATACAAATGTCACCCTTGAGTTTAAAGTGAGTGTCAATTTGATCCTTATATTTTTTATTTGAATAAATAAATACCTGCACTTCAGTTTTGTTAGAACAATTTAAACCTTTTAACTAGTATTTTGTTTTCCATTAGCGTGTAACATTGTGCATATACACGAGTACAATTTTAAAAAAAAAAATCACAATTATACAATTCAGATTATACTTTTTTTTTTTTTGGAAGAGGTTCAAATTATACATGATATTAACTTACACTTTTTTAAAACCCTATATTTCTAAAATATGTATTGATTTCCACTAGTGTGTAACATTGTGATTATATATATATGTGTGTGTGTGTGTGTGTGTGTGTGTGTGTGTGATTTAGAATTTAATTGGTTTTGAACTCTTCCATTTTTGCACCTAATTATTCACTTGCTGCAAAAATTTAAAACTTAGATAGACATGTGGCGGAAAATTGGACTCCAATTTAGAATTTAATTGAATCTGGACTCTTTGATTTTTACATTCAATAATTTACTTGGCACAAAATTAAAAATTAAATGGGACATATAGCGCGAAATTGAGAATCCAATTAAAATCTAATTGAATTTTCTATGAGTTTTTGCTATTAATATATATATATATATATATATATATAGATTAATGACTAGCGCATTTAATCATCATAAAGACATAGCTCTTTCTAAATGGTCAATAATTTTAATTTGGACATCTAATTGATGAAACTTTGGTACCGTTGTAAAGATAATCTTTTAAGCTTTCTAATAATACCTTATTTGCACAAACCCGAGGTTCAGAGGGGCCTTGAAAAGCTACCGAAAGTTGGTGGAAAATAAGAAATGGTAGAAAATCATTAGAAAATGGGAAAACATGGAGAATTTTTGGATAAAAAGTTAAAAATTTATGGATAACTTTCTTAAAAACAGATAAATTTGCAGTCAAAGCAGCTAAAAACAACACTGTAATTCCTCTATCTACATTTTAGAGACTGCATATACAAATTGACTAAGTCGGATTCTTTGGACCAGCATGTGAGTTACCCAACCCATTAATGTCAATCTATGGTATGAACAGAAAAACCCAACTGATGTAAAGGCCCTGAGAAATTATACATTCCTTGTGGTGGATCACGTCCAGTGGCAGAGCTAGAATTTAAGTTCAGAAGGGGCAAAATTAAAAGACACTATTGAAAATGCAATTAACTTGAAAGTTTTAATCTATATATATATATATATATATATATATATATAACCGAAGCCTCTGAAACTCCCACAATTTTCCACATCAGCACAATAAAAAATAAAATTAAAAACTCTTTTAAATTAAAAACTCTTTTAAATTAAAAACTCTTTTTTCAAAACAAAAACAAAACCGGATACTTATCAAAAAAAAAAAAACCCTATTTCAAAGCGTTTAGGACTCTTTTCCTATTTCAAAGCGTTTAGCCTAATTAGTTTAAAACCCTACACACTGACTTTAGACGCAACCTCTTCAACAACCTGAGGAATTTTTATCACAAAACGCCTACCTCTCTCCTCGATTGAGTCATAGAGACCCCAGCCTTTGACTTATTTGAAATCATCCTGATCAGATTCTCACTACAATATGCAAACTAAACCCTCTCAGATTCAACCCATCCTAACCCTAAGGGCCAGGAGTGACTTTTATCGATCAAACATGACCCTGCGGTATTCTATGGGTAATTTTGAAAGTCAGGTGAGTTTACTATTAATCTGTAAATATGTGTAAAGACTTTCTTCAAATTTCACTGACACAATGTGTAAAGACTTTTTTTTTTTTTTTCATTAGTTAAATTGGACTATTAATTTCTCTTTTGGTTTTTCTGTATGCTTTTCATCTGCTTCTCTACCCAGTGACAACCGATTGAAAGTGAGGAGAATTATACACCTCCTCCAAATCGTTTTACTATGGTTTTTTAGAAGATAAAATGCCTCTTAGATTGGTATTTTTAAATGAATTCTAAAGTAATATTCATCAAATCCCTAAAGAAGTCACCATATGTTTTGTAAGTAGTCAATTACTATAATTTACTTTTTCAATTATTTCTCTCGGAAACAAACTTGATTATAAGAGCTGAATTGGATTTTTTTAAAATCTAAATGTGGAATTATACAAATTTCTGTCAAAACTATTGAAAAAAGATGAAAATTTTTAATCAAATATTGTTGGCTTTCTCTTTAAATATTATTTCTCATAGGTGATTATGATCTCTTAATTCTAATTGGTCTATCTTTAGTCTAATTTAAATTAAATGATTTGTCAAATTCCTATTGGCATGTTTTGATACCTCACGGTCGTCGACCACCCAGAAACAACGATGCGCACGCCCCTCCCTAGAGGGTGGTTCGTGGGCTCGGGTGTGTGCTCTCATATGACTAATGAGTCATTTTTAAATTGTCACAAGTTTGTGAAGTCGCCACCAATCTTTAGGTTTTTGCTAAAGTGTGATTGGTCAATCTACTCTGTTTGATTTTATTACCAATCCTAGGTTTTGAAAAAGTCAGTTTTTTCCGAATCTAACTGGATGATAAAAAATCTTGATTCTTGGTTCGAAAGTCTGGTAACGTGTGGGGAAGGTGTTAGGCACCCCACAACACCTATCGTGAGACAGTCTTTTGTTTTGATAATTTCTTAATGTTTGGTCATAGTAAAATAAAAGCGAGCTACTAGCTTTAGCATTCGAGGCTTTAAAGAAATGGGCTTTGAGGAGTAAATTGGACAATATAAAAGTTAGGGGGGTATTTTGGCCAATGGTTGAAAGTTCAGGGGGTATATGAACATTTTTCCCTAAAGTACAAAGGAACATTACTTACTCGAAGGATAATTGGGAAGAAGATAATTTCTAGAAGCCTATGTTGAGTGTCACCCTAAGGATGTTGCTGATGAATCGATGTGCAAAAGGCCTAAAGTGATTGGCAAAAGAAGCCACAAATTAAGAAAAACAATAGTATTCTGTTTTTGGCCCACAAAAATCTGTGTTACTATACTTTCCAATATCATTCTTTTTTCGAGAGATGCTACGTACAGAACATTTTCATAATAAAATACTTTCACAACAAATCATAGGTGGTTAGTTGTTATTAGTTTTAATTTAAATCTACTACTGAAATTACGTTTTTGCCTCACCAATAACAACTTGTAATAAACTACCACTTAAGTTTATTGGTGGTTAGTTGTTATTGGTTTTTTAAGTGTTTTGAAAATATTATGGACATAGCATTTGTATGAGCTCTTTGTATTTTGTAGTATTTTTTTACACAATTCTATTTTTTGGGGTTTAAGTTACTAGTTGTAATGCTTATCTCTCTTTGTTGCTTGCATGTATACATGGTAACCTTAGTTATCACGTGATAGGCCAAGAATGTATTGACCCTTTGTGATGAGTTTATTGATTAATTAACCAAGTTTATTAATTAATCAAATTAACATGCAAAATGCATGGTAGCTCAAACAAATCACCAATTAACTAAAGTGCAGTGGAAATTAAATTGATACAGTGATTTGTTTATGAATGGGGAAAACCTACACGAAAAAAACCCCACCGGGTGATTTTAAGGTCAGCACTCTTGAGAATCCACTATTATCAAAACAAACGATTACAAGTAAAGGAATCTCATTACCTTATGCCAACCTACAGTTGAACGTAGTGACAATCTCTCCTTTTAATGCACAGCTCTCAGTACGTGACTAACCAATAGATGCGTGAATCCTAGTACACGACTTGATCACCAACTTGAGAAAGATGTTGGCTGCAAAGTTCTTTAGTTCATCACACGATGAAGATCACGAAACTCCTTGATCACAAAACCCTAAGGTGTACAAACATAGCAGCTTCTTCAAAAGAAATATGAACTAGGGCAAATTCTGTCTCTGGTCACAATTTGTATGAACAAAACTTTGCTTCACACTTATGCAACTGTACAACCTTTTTTTGCCCTTAAAATAATTCTTATATATGTTTAGGGTTATGAGAAAAGAAGACCTAAACACATACTCACGGATTGGAGTGAAATCAATTCTGAAAAACTGAATTTCATAAACCTCAATAGATAGCCATCTATCGAGCTAGCTGTCGAGCTACAAGCTGAAACATCTTTTAAACCTCGATAGATGCTAGTTGTCGAGTTTTAAAATCCAGCACTTACTCACTTGTTTCTTAGACAGACTTGCATGGCTTTAACACTTGAACTTGAAACCTTATTCCTTGAAGTATTAAACACATCCTAGATCTACCCAATTATAAGTAAAGTGCATTTTGTCAAAGGATTAGCCAATTATATAAAATATTGACATATGTTCCTAACATGATTCATATATGTCCTAACATCACGGTTCAATATATTCTTTTGCGCCACATTCTCACATTCTCTCTTTGTTTTAAGAATGAGTGCTACAAGAGTTAATGCTCTATGCATACATGTCTATTAGATTCAAAATCTGTCTGCCAACATGTCAAATAGCTAATGGATACTTTTTTAAAATAAAAATAAAAATTCACTTAGAGTATTATTGTTGATGCTCTAAATTGGGTTAGATCGACTTGGGAAAACAATCTTTCTATGGCTTGACCACTGACACCCAGTTGGAACACTTCTGCTTAAATTTGGAAATATATAGAATTATATATGATGCAACAATCTATGAGGCTTTGGTGGATTCAGTCTTAAAAAATAGAACTTGGTTTAGTCATACTCCAAAGCCAATAAGTCTTGTAGATCCAAAGTAAAGGATAAGGCTACATGGACCAAAACTAAGTCAGGTTGCTTCTCTTGTGTAGCCACATATACAGAGCTTTATATGCTTTAGGGAGGTCCTAGACTGTTTGCTGTGTGTCATATCTAATTCATCAAATATTGGGCAGTGATGGGTGATTGGTCTTCTGTTGGTTTAAAGTCTTATATAATAAATTGAAACTTAGATAGATTGTTTTATTCTCCACAACCACAAGCTACTATAATCTAAAACTTTGAGTTTAAATGGAAATTAAATGAAACATCCATTTTTATTTGTATACTAAAATAATGTTGCATAAAGCATCAAAATTTCTAAACTAACATGGCATCTTTGATACATTCCCTTCCTATAAAGACTTTTAGGAATTGAATTGATTATTAGTACAAACACATAATCACACATTACAGTAGTAGAATCTAGCACAATAAATGAAGACGACTCCTACACTTGAAGAGAAAGAAAATCATGATTCCTACACTAGAAGAGAAAGAAAATCATCCATTGATCATTTCAACAGGGGATATTAAACTAGCTTGAAATTGAAATCAAGACTCCTAATCCCTTGCCTAATCCAAGCATTATTAAAGACATTTAATCTCTTATTGTTGTTCCAGTCCTCTGCAATTCACAAAAAAGTTTGTTAGCTCACCATTTTATACCTTGATAATATAATAAACAATAACTATTACAAGGTTACAAGGTCGTGGGTATTAATAAGATGACAATTTCTGTTTAGCAATTTGACCACGAGTGAGAAATGAAAATCTAATTTTAAAATAAGCTATGACAATCTACACAAGATTAATAAAAAAAGTAAACACAAAATTTCCATGCTTTTTGAAAAGAAGTATTTGGGAACTGAATGAAATCAACGTAAATGACTAGGACACACTACTTAGAGTAGTCTTATAGTAATTAAAATGAAATGCCTCTTACTTGAGCTCTACTTGGTCTACCTCTGCGAATCCCCAAACCAACAAAAGTACTTTTTATCAATTGGAGTTCCTTAATGACTTCCTCCATATTGATTCTCACTTTTGGAGATTCCAATGAACATAAAATTCCAATATTAAGGATTGAGAGTAAGCATTTTTGCATATCCACATCAATATGCCTAAAGTCCTCAGTATTATTAGCTTCTTCTACTTCAATATCATTGTCATTGTCATCTTCTTTTGTTGCCATCATCATTGCAGTTGCTACTCCCATTTCTTCAACTTCTCTTGGCAAAAGCATTGGGTCGACAACTTAAATGAGCCTTTTTGGTAAGCACATCTTCACAAAGTTATGGAGATTGAGACCATCTTTAAACATATCATCAGTGGGTCTCCTTCCTGTGAACATCTCCAACACAAGGACTCCATAACTATATACATCCCCCTCAGTTGATACTTCACCGCCCATGCCATACTCTACAACTCATGGAATGGAGGGAAAAATAAGCAATATTCTATCTATTAGAAAAATGTGGATTTGGAGTTTACAGAATGTAAAGTCAAGAAAATAAAACAAATCTATTTTAAAAAAATAATGACATATGCTATTACTTTTGAAATTAAAGGAAACAATAATAACTTTATCCCGAGGGTCCAAATCACTTTTTCCCCCTCTTGTAGAAAAATGTGGATTTGGGGTTTACAGAATGCAAAGTCAAGAAAGTAAAACAAATCTATTTTTAAAAAATAATGACATATGCTATTACTTTTGAAATTAAAGGAAACAATAATAACTTTATCCCGAGGGTCCAAATCACTTTTTCCCCCTCTTGTTGATTTATTTTGATTAAGAAAATATATCTGTTCAAAGAAGGTACAAAATTTAGTCAAAGAATATCAAAATTAACATTTCTCAAAGTTTAAATCATATTTGAATGTTATTTTTGAATTAAAATTTGCAGTTTTATAAAAAAAAAAAATTAAATTAATTACGTGCTTGCGTGGCACAAACGTGAATGTGTTTTAACTTCTACAAGAAAAACAAATACTAAGCAAGAGTTACTTAGCAAATAAACAAATAAAAATTACTAAGTGAGAGTTTATGTTAATATGCTAATTATGTGTACACCCATGCGAATATGTTGATGATACAAAAATCAAAAAGCATATATGACAAGAAAATCAAGGAGTTAATAATCCTATCATTTGATAAAGTGACAAAAAGAAAATAAATACATTAGAATAGTTAAGGATTTAAAAAAACAAAAAATAAATAAAAAAATAAAAAATAAATAAAAAGAAAGATAATACCTGGAGCAACATAACCGATAGATCCCTTTAATCCAATTGTGCTAGTACACTTTTGGGAAGAATCATTCGAAGTTGTGAGGAGCCTTGATAAGCCAAAATCACTTACATGAGCAATCATATCACTATCAAGAAGAATATTGCTTGGCTTTAAATCACAATGAATGATTTTTTGCTCACAATGATTGTGAAGATAGTTTAAAGCAAAAGCCACATCAATTGCAATAATTAGTCTTTGAAGAACGCTCAAATTTTTTGATTGATTGTCACTATCGATCATCGGATGCAACCACATTTCCAAGCTCCCATTTGTCATGAATTCAAAAACTAGAGCTTTGAAATCATCACCATTATAATTTATACTGGAGCAACATGTAAAGATCTTTATAAGATTTCGATGTCGAACATTTCTTAATGCATTGCATTCTGCCATAAAACTCTTCGAAGCATCTTTGTTTTGAAGGTTAAGAACCTTTATAGCAACTAATCTTTCATCTTGATCAAGAATTCCTTTATATACTGATCCAAAACTGCCAAATCCAATCAAATTGCCAGGAGAAAATCCATTAGTTGCTTGATGGAGCATTTTGTATGAAACTGCTGGAAGGAGATCCATCTTTGAGACTATTGAAGATGGTTTCTTTTTTGACCTTTTCCTCCAATAAAGAGCAAGAAATGATGAAACTAGAAGGATACATACAACCACACAAATAATTGTGATTGTTACTTTGGAAGTAAAGGACTTTCTTGATTTTGTAATGATGTGGCATGTTGTCAATTGCAATTGTGGAATGCCCCCGCAAAGCTTATTGTTTCCAATAACTGATATTGCATTTATATTTCTGAAAACTCCTCCTGTTGGTACCTCACCCTCAATATTGTTGAACGAAATGTTCAAATATTTTAAAAATGAAAGTTTTTCTAGACCCTTTGGAATTAATCCAGATAAGTTGTTTCGTGAAACATCTAAATGTTGAAGGCCTTTCAAGGAAGCCATAGACGAAGGTATGGTCCCATTAAAGGAATTCCCTTGCAAGTCTAGGTACTCTAAGTTCATGCAATTTCCAATTGTTGTAGGTATTTCACCAGAAAAATTGTTTTCAGAGACATCCATTGAATTAATATTCTTCAAACTGTCTACTTCAACAGGTAATTTGCCACTAAATGAGTTGTGGGATAAATTGAGTAAAAGTGACAAAGAAAAAATTTGAAAAACCTGTTGGGGTATGACTCCACTAAGGTAATTTTGTGAAACATCCAACTGTTGTAAACTTTGACAAGTACCAATACTTGGAGGAATGCTTCCTTCTAAATTGTTTTGAAACAAAAACAATACAACCAATTGAGTGAGGTTACCAATAGAGCTTGGGATTTTCCCTAACAATTTGTTTCCTGATAAATTCAACCCTTGCATCTTTTGAAACTTTCCAAAATAGATAGGTATCATACCTGTGAAAAGATTCTCTTCCATGCCCAAGATAATTAAATTGATGAGATTCTGCAATGCTACAGGAATAGTTCCAGATATTTTATTGCCTCCCAAATATAATTCTGTGAGTTGTGTTGACAAGTTGCCTATAGAACTGGGCAAAACACCTTCAAATCGGTTTCCTGCAAATGCTAGCCTGTTCATTTTGCAACAGTTTCTTAGAGACGTTAAAAAGTCCAAATCCTTTCCTAATTTATTTATACTTAGTTGCAGGACTTTAAGATCTTGTAGATAACCCAAATTTGTTGGAACTGACCCCACAAAACTATTATTGATAAGGCTAAGTATTTGAAGTTTAGATGCATTGCACAAAGAACTGGGGATTGACCCAAAGAATTTGTTAACACCTATTGTAAAAAGCTGGAGATTAGGGAGAGTATGGCCTATATTTTCTGGAAGGGTACCACTAAGCTGGTTTTGTTCAATTGACAAGATTCTAATAGATGATATATTGTAGAGAGAGGAGGGGACCATACCGTTCAGTTTATTGCTTCCAACTATGAAATATGATAAGCTTTTCAAACGGCCTACGCTTTCTGGAATATTTCCCTCTAAATGATTATAGGCCGCCGAAAAATATACAAGTAATGAAAGATTTCCCAAGAAACCTGGGATTCCTCCTATGAAATTGTTTTTGGAGGCCTGAAGAGAAATAAGCTTGGTCAAAGAGCCAAGCTCCTTGGGAATTTTCCCAATAAGTTTGTTGTTCAAGACTCTTATATGCCTAAGTTCAGAGCAGTTGGACAAGTTGGTTGGAATTTCTCCTCCTAACGTGTTATTTGTAAGACTGAGTTCTCGCAATCGGAACAACTGACCAACTTCCTTTGGAATTTCACCATAGAAGCTATTGTTTTGAAGGTTGATGGCCCTAAGAAAGGTGAGGTTGCCGATGCAAGGTGGAATGGTGCCACGCAAGTTATGACCTTGTAGTTCTAAGGTTGTGACTCTTTGATGGCGACGGCCGCATGTAATTCCATGCCAATTGCAGAAGTGGAAAGAAATATTCCATGAGCTCAAGATTCCATATGGATCATTGTCAATGGATTCCTTGAATTTGAGCAAAGCCAAACGGTCAGTCTCATTTGTTGGAGTGGTAGAAGAGGTGGCAGGTTTCAAGCATAGAAGGGTTACAGTAAGGAATAGAATGATATGAAGGAATGTAGAGCATAATAATGCAGGAAAATTGGGGTTGTGAAGCTTCATTGGGTTGGACAAGCAGGAAATTGGTGAAATTTTAGTGTGCGGTAGAGGAAGATGCACAAGTTTGTATTATATATAGGCTGTTTCAGTTAGTTATGACGTAAAAAATCATTTGCGTACCTTGTAGCGCGTTAATGCTATTTGTCAAATACCTCCAAAAATATAAAATCCGTGGGATCTTTAATTGATAAAATTTTCTATGATTAGTATTAATAAATTGATAATGCGCTTCCAAAAGCAGTCCTGTCTAAAAAACATAAAAAGTGAAAGCGAACAAACAAAGAAATTACTTTGTTAACGTGCATAGGCCGTTGAGCAGACGCTACCAGAAATTCATAGAGACATGAAAGGAACCATTAATGTAATTGACTTCTAAATCGAGTCATAAAGAACCCATCGTCCACGCCAGTGTTGTCCACTAAATTCCCTGACGATCTTCTAATCCTTAATGTAAAAGACAGCGAACTTTCTTTAATGAAGGGCCCACGTGGGGGTAGTTTGGAAATTGGATTAGAAATAGTTCAGGATTCTCTTTTAACCTTTTCCTCTGGGTAATTGGATTAGTTGCAGAGAGCTACTTTTTCTTCTTATTTCTTTGACTTTTAGTTTTTTTTTTTTTTTTTTTGGCTAAATCTTTTGACTTTTAACTTGACCATCATGTAATTGTAAGCCGTGTCATTAGCAGTATTTTTATTTTTATTTTTGTTATCATCAATAATGGACCTCTTTCCTAAAAACAAAGGGCTTACGATTTGTATTGGTGCAGAGCACATGAGTTTGAACTTTGAACTATCTTCATTCTAAATTAGGCTCTATTAGCAGGTCCAGGAATATTAATCCCTTTCCCAAGTGGTGCTACCCTGGAGAAGGTCTTTCCAGAATGAGATATATGGCAAGTCAAATCTTGCACTAGATTCATATTGTTGCTCTGTCAAAACTCAAAAGTGTCATATTCTCTCTTGCAAAATAAAAAAAGAAATGTTGAATTATATCAACTAATAAAACGTTGTTTATCTCAATTTCCTCAATCAGAATTTGGTTTCATAACTAAACTTTTCATATTCGAATTAATGTCTTAATATAAGAAGCTAACACACATACACTTAGATCAAGAATCCATGTGGGTCATCATCAATGGATTCTTTAAATTTGAGTAGAGCCAAATGATCGGTTAAATTTGTTGGAGGGACAGAAGTGGTAGGTTGCAAGCATAGTAGTGTTATAGCAAATAGTAGAATCATATGAAGGTGCATAGACAATGCATGGAAACTGGGTTTGCGAGGCTTCATTGGTTTGGACAAGCAAGAAGCTGGTGAAATTGAAGTGCGAGGCAAAACTAGATTCAGAAGTTTGTATTATATAGCTTTCTCAGTTATCGAGATGAAATATCAAAGATCTTAACATTTTCCAAAGTTTAAGGATATTTTGATAAGTAAATCTTGTTTGGCATTAAAATTTCCAATTTTATTAAAAATATTAAATTAATTTCGTGGTTGGTTGTGTACCACGCGAATGTGTTGTAACTTCTTTTTTCACTGAGAATGTGTACTAACTTCCGAAAGACAAACAATTACTGAGCAACAATTAATTAGCAAAAACAAAATTACTTTGTTGAGTTTGTGTTATTATACTTGTATTCTTACCATCAACTGCATGAATATGTATATAATTTTTGAGTAATTTTTAAGTACTCTCAGAACATAATAAATGGTGGAATCTGTTTATTAAACTTATGGTAAAGTCCATCATGATTGCGAGAGATGGGAACACCATTTAAATATGCTCCAAAAATACTTAAAATTTTTTCAAAACTACCATATTCAAATTGATAAATTAAAAAAGTAACATTTAATTTGAACTATAAATTAAACAAATATATATATATATATATATTGAAAAGAAACTAAACATATATATAGTTACTCTAATCAAATGTAGGAATTATTGAGTTATAATTTTTTTTTTTTTTTTCTTGCTGAGAATGAGTTATAAATTTTAAACTGATAGGATTTAGATGGGTGAATATTTTGTTGAAAGATAGGCAGTAGGATTTCATTAGTCAAAATCCAAATGAAGTGCGAATGGGCTCAATTGACTGAGAAGACTTTGAATTTATGTTAATATGAGCATGTGAAATGTCCAAACAGCTTTTGAAAAGTCAAGGTGGTCCTATCTTGGAGATGAAATATATTAATTGCAAGTCAAGTCTAGAAAAAGAGTTCGTATTGTGGCTCTGTCAAGTGTCATCTTTTCTCTTTCAAAATAATAAATGTTGATAGCCACTATATGTTAAGGAGTTGAGGGCTTGACTCGTAATTTGATTCCCATTTAATTTTATTAGGATTTAATGTGTTCGTTCTGTGTGGTTTAGAATCAATGTACGTGTTGCATGGCTTTTATAATTACATCACAACATTTAATTTGTTTTGTTTTGTGTTGCACAAGTATTGAGCAAAGTTTGTTCAAGCAAATTGTGACTAGAGACAGAATTTGCCCTAATTCATCTCTCTTGTGTAGAAGTTGCTGTGTTTATACACCGTAGGATTTTGTGACCAAGCATCTTCTTGATCTTCATCGTTTGGATGAACTGAAGAACTTTGCAGCTAACAACCTTTTCTAGCTGGTGATTGAAGTCGCGTATTGGGATCTACACAATTGGTTAGTCACGTACTGGGAGCCGTGCATTACAAGAAGAGATTGTCACTACAGAACAAGTCCAATTGGGTATTGGGGTAAGGGTTCAATTGTACGTTGGTATAAGGTACTGAGATTCCTTTACTTATAACCGCTTGTTGTGATAATAGTGAATTCTCAGGAGTAGTGACCTTAAAATCACCCGGTGGGGTTTACCGTGTTGGTTTTCCCTATTCGTAAACAAATTACCGTGTCAATTTAATTTTCGCTGCACTTAATTTAATTGGTGATTTGTTTGTGCTACTACACGTTTACATGTTAATTTGATTACTTAATACACTTGGCTAATTAATCAATTAATTCATCACAAGGGGTTAATTCGTTTTTGACCTATCAAGTGGTATCAAAGCAGGCACACTCTGATTAGGTTTTAATCTTTGTTGTGTGATCCATTGACCCCTGTTGTCATGAAAACTCTTGATTGTTTTGATTTGCATGATCTTATATTGAATGATGATGATGAAATTCAAGATGCCTATTGCAAGCTTTATAATTTTTGTATGAAATCTCTTGAATGTTCTACAAAATTAAGAGCTAAATTTAAAAGGTCAAACTTGAAAAAGATGATTTGATTGCGAAATTGGATGAAGCCAATAATTTGAATGAGAATTTTAAAAATCAAATTTCATCTCAAGTGGACAAAATTAAGAGTTTGGAAGAGCAATTAGTTGAATTTAAAAATGAAGTTGAAAAATTAACTAGTGCCAAATTTGTTGTTGAGCCTAACTCAAAAGAAAAACATTTTTATATTCCCCCATTAATTTAAAAGGAAAAATGAAGAGTTGAAGGCTAATATTGCTAGGATAGACAAAGGTAAACAATCTGATGTTAACATTGAAGTTTCTAAACTTATGTCTAAAACTTCTCCTAGGTTAAATAAAAATTCTGAGTTTGTCCCCACTTGTCATCATTGTCATATTGTTGGTCATACCAGGCCAAATTGTCCTAAGTTGAGGTCTCTGTCAACCTCTAAGGTTAGACCTCCTTTTTGGAAGCCGAGTAGCTCTAAAACTACTCATGGTTGTCACCATTGTGGTGTTTCTAGTCACACTCGGCCTAATTGCTTTAAGTTGTATTCTCAAAAGCAAGTGTCCAAACAGTTACAGGTTTCCTCTCAAGGACCTACACCTTTGTTTGGAGAGTTATTAAAAGTTTTGAGCTTTTTAACTCAATTTCAAGAGAATTTTAATTCTTCTATGTCCTTTGGTAGACATACTAGGACACGTGCCTTTTCATCTTCATGACCAAAGACTTGTGCTGTGTGGGTGAGAAAGGAGTCTAAGACTTCATTGTCTTTTCTGTTTGTCCTCTACTTTAATTCTTTCTATCTAAAGTAGGACTCTCTTTGCTTGATTTCTTATTTGCTTTTGAAATCATGCTTTCATGCATCTTCATCTTTCTTTCATGCTTTCATGTTGTTTGTCTGTTTTGTTTGGTTGTTTAGTTTTTATTTTGTTTTGTTTTCAAAATAAAAATAAAAAGGAAAAATCAGAAAAATACAAAAACAGTGTATTTTGTGTACATTGGTACTTGTGTACCTTGGATGGCCATTAAAATAAAGTTTTCTAAACTTTATATATTTTGTAACTTAGATGAACATCTCTATGCACAACTAAGCAAGTGAGCTTTGTGGCTCGTGTTTGTGATGAGTAAGATTAAGTAATCTTTTGTACTTAACACTCGTATCACTCTTTTTGATGGGAATGACTAGAAAATCTTAAGAGAAAGGCATAAATAACTATCTCACCACTGTTGCCTGCCAATCGTGAATGACATTTGTGTGATTTGGCATAGCAAAATTGGAATGTCAAATGCTTAACATAATTGGGTATTTCTTTTCTATCTCTCATATGCCCATGCATGATTTGCTTAAAAGAAAAGTATGCAAAGAAAAATAAAATCAAAAAGAACAAAATTCTTTATATATGATTGCAAGCGTGTATACTAGGAGATGTGAGAATTATAGGATGTACCTCGAATATGATAGTCCCCATCAAACAGTTATGATTGTGTATGAGTTAAAGTGATTTTCTCATATCTCAAATCGTCATAACATGCATACACTTATACAATCTTGTGATGGTTTTCACACACAACATGCAATATTCTTGCTACTCTTGATACATGTGCAAGTACAATATGATTTAACCATCAAAAGGTTTACATGTGTTAATGTATGTTCACTAAACTGTCTTGACTTATTTTTGAAATATAAAATTGATTAGACTTGTTTAGTGTGTGTGTGTGTGTGTTTTTGGGATCTATGTACTCAAAACTGTTGTTGAGAGATGATTTTGAGGGTTTATAAGGTTGTTTGGATCCTTGGTTGAATTGTATGCTTGATTGCATTCATATCTATGTTTTTCCCCTCTTGAAAAACTATTTTTAAGCAATCTCGACAGCTTCTCGACACCTGGCTATCTATCGAGCTTTTCAACTTCTTTTTATCGCAATCTCGATAGCGTCTCGACAGCTAGGTGGATCGATCGAAAAACTTTTTGGACCCTCGATAGCTTCTCGACAATTGGTGGATTGATCGAGCTTCTTTATTATCTTTTTTGTTGAATTGTTCCTCAACAGATCATCGACAGTTGCATCTGTCGAAGCCTTTTTGTCTCGACACCTCTATTTGTCGAGATTTACTGAACTCCTGTATATATGTTCAGCGCGATCCGTTTCTCACTTCTCTCGATCTCTCTCTCGACAGATCCATCTCTTCACCTCCCAAACACTCTTTTCTCTCTCAAAACCTTCAACCCACATGATTTTCGAACTCTCCTTGCTTCAAATCACTTGGTATGCTCTCTTATCTCTTCATTCTTCATGCATTTCATGCATTTAGATCTAGGTTTTGTGGTTTTTGAAAAATTTTGGGGTTTTTCAAAATTGTTGAGTTTTTGTTAAAATTTTGGAATGGGTTTTTGTTTAAATGATCTTTAAACCTCATGCATTGCATTATATGAGCATTATAACAGTATTATCATGCATTTAGATGTGTGCAATTGGTTGTGTGCTGGTAGGATTGGATTGGGCTGAGCCCATGATGCTTTTTATATTGCATGTCACATGTTCATGCATTCCCATGCATACGTTCTTTCTTTTCAATATATTTTCCATATTTGAACTGCGTTGGGACTTTTTTGATTGTCTCTCTCTCTCCCTCTCTCTTCTGTTTGCATTAGTCTGTGTCTATGACACCTAAACGCAAGTCTACTCCATTCCCAGAACCCTTTTCGTTCAGGGGCATCCACTTCATCTGATCCTACTCCTTCATTTGTCCGGTTCCATGATGAGAATGCCGGAAAGGCCTTCTCGGAGAAATTTTCTTAATGAGGCATTCATTTTGAACACCAAGTCATCCTGGCGGACTTCGCCGACATTGACCTACTCGATGTCATTCACAGTCGGGGTTGGGAGTCACTATGTGATGTCCCAGTCACATGTCCATCCGTGTTGATCCAAGAGTTTTACTCCATCATGTATGGATTTGATTATTCAGTACCTCATTTTATCACTCGCATTTGAGGTACGCGTATTGCTGTCACACCAACAAATTGGTGTACATTCCTCCACATAAAAGGAATCAAAAGGTGGAGAGAAAGGCTCTTAAGTCTAAGCCTCTGTTTAGGTCCCATCTTAAGGAATTGAGTGGATCTAAGTTTGTTCCTACTTGCCACCATTGCGGTGTGATTGGTCATATAAGACCTCAATGTCCAAAGTTAAAGAGAGAACAAACTCATGTTGCTAGATTCCTTCCCAAAAGGCCTAATGGACCTAAACACATTGTTTGTCACCATTGTGGTGCCTTTGGTCATCTAAGACCTCATTGCTCTAAGTTTCATGCTCTTAAAAGAATTAAAAGAAAAGAGAAACTTAAGCTTTTTGGAAGTTGTAATATAAAAGCTAAACTGGATTTGGGGGAAAATGATAAGTTGTTGAAGAAAGTTTTTAATGTTCTTACCTCCTTGTCTATGTGCATCTTCGGTTCTCATTATCCCAACCCTTATCTCACTTCTCATGAGACATTCATTCCGAACAATTGTTGTGTTTGGATGAGGAAGCGTTCTTATGGTTGTGCTTTTGCTTTTTTGGTCCTTGATCTAATTCTTTCAATCTTTGTTGGACCCTTCATGCATTAGATGCTTCATTGTCATGCATTTGTGCATCATGCATCTCTTTATATGCATTGTTTTGTTTTTGTTTTGATCTTACTTTTATGTCTTTGTTTTGTGTGTGTAAAAAATCCAAAACCACATAAAAAGTGAAAAATTCAAAAAGTTTGATCGTATAAGTTTTGAGCACATATCACATGTGAGTTTGGCCTAGTACCTTCGTACTAATGGCGTAGTGAATTTATGAGCTTAGCTTGTTATGTATGCACATATATCTTTGTGTGAGAAATCTTGAAATCTATGTGTGATTGTTGTAAATAGATCTTCAAGCTTGTCATGAATGATTGTTCAATAGTCTTGTTTGTCTTGATACTTGCATAGACTTGTGCATATATATCTTCCCACTTTTATTTTTATGTTTTTGCAAATAGAGCTCACCAAATGTAAATCTCAAAATGAAAAAGAGATTATGAGCTGTAAAAGTCTGTCGCACATAGTAGTATTTGACTAGAAAAAAGGGAAAACAACCTTTTAAATTGAAATGTATGGTGCTAAAAAAAAAAAAAAAAACCAAAGGCTAAATCATAATGTTGAAATATAAAAAATTTCAAGCACTGATCTCAAAAAGAGATGTATTATCCAAAAAAGATCAAATGTCATAAATTACGCAGAAGCTGAATGAAAAGCTTCTAATTTTTGTAATCATTCTCTTGTGGGAGGTCATATATGCTCATTTCTATAATTGAGATAGACTACTTGATTTCGTATCAGTTGTGTATGACTTGGTTGAATTGATCATTGAAGCTTTACTCTAGTCTAAGGACTATTCCACACTTGATCCACACACACAACACACAAGTTTAATGTTCAATGAATGCCTACTTCATTTGTGTGGTTGTACATGTTCAAATATGATGTGTGTGTGCTCAACCATATGTGGATCAAACCAAAAAGATTTTTGTTCTTTTTGTTTGCTTTTGGAAGTGATTTGTATCACCCATGTTTTTCAAATTGTTTTTGTGTGAAAAATATGTTTTCTAGGTGTTTTCGTGACCCATTTCACGTGTAAGCTCAGTTGGGAGTTAAATGGTCCAATTCTCAAGTTTATCAGCTTTACACAGAGAGTTTCGCGACTGTTTCAAGGTTGTTTCGCGAGTAAGGCTTACCAGCGAGATACCAGCGAAATTTTCGCGGGAAGCTAACCAGCGAGACACCAGCGAAAATTTCCAAATCAGCTTTTTAAAGGGCATTTCGTGGGTCATTTGTTTTAAACATCTCTCATCCTCTCCCAAACCCCTGTTTTAATGTTTTTACATCAAAACCCAACTAAAGTCAAGTGTTTTTCATTCCATTAACATCTCTAAGGTAATCTTTAACTCTTTTCATTGATTTTGATCCTTAGATTATGTTTTTGGGAGTTTTATGTTCATAGTTGGGATTTTCTCAAATGGGAGTTGGAAAACTTAATTTTTGTCAATTTTTGATTGCGCTTTGTTTTAAATGATTATTTGCTTTGGTTGTTGGCCCCTTGTGGCAAAAATAACACGTATTTAGGCTAGTTTTTCATATGTTCATTCATTGTTTAACATACATGTGTAGTGTGTGCACTCTAAGAGTTTGATAAAATACCCAAATGACATTTTGCTACTGTTTTGGACTCCGATGAGTACCAAACTTTGGGGATCACCATAATTATTCATGTTTATCATGTTTTGATCATTAGTGGTGTGTTTTATATACTTTGCCCCGTCAATGCTTATTCATGCATTGGTCATGCATCTCACATGCACATTAGATGCACCTTTGCTACACACACTCCAACACTTGACATTGATGGTGTTTTTTATGCACTTTTCCCCGTGAGTGCTTATTCATGCATTGGTCATGCATCTCACATGCACATTAGATGCACCTTTGCTACACACACTCTAACACTTGACATGTTTTGCACTTCTCTCATGCTAGTCATGTCTTTTTAGACCTTTTAGCACTTAACATGTTCTTGTGTCTTTGTAATGCCTAGGTTTACATCATGTTCCATCATCCTTAGCATGTCATGTTCTTTATGCTTTGTAGCATTTTTTATGTTTTTGTCTTATGTTTGAGCTACATTTTCTCATTCATCTTGCACCCCTCATGCATCATACCCTTGCTCATATCTTCTTTTCTTTCCCTCATTCCTCTTGATTGTTTTGTCTATTTGTGACAAAAAAGGGGAAAGTATACCAGAGAGTATACAGGTTTGTATCGTCATTTCTATATGACTCATGTGCACACTCTTAGGGAGAGTAATTCTACCTCGTGTACATTCGTAGGGGGAGAAAGCTATAGGGGAGATGCATATACTAAGTGGGAGAAGACATTTTCCTTGTTCTGTTTTGGGTTATATTACTCTTGTGCCCTAGTAGGATCTTGTTCCTAGATGCATATACTTCATGTATTTTGCATTGGTCGAGTGTTGGACATGCATTTATCCTTATGCTATTGTGCTTTATTGATTGCATGTTTGGATGATCATTTGCTTTGCTATATGATCATTGTGGTCATTTTCATATGACTGTCATGTGTTTGATCAAGTTGTTCATATGTTTCACAATATGTTTACTTGATCGCATTTTACTTGTTACATTATTCTTGTCCTTTTATCACTTGATTTACCTTGAGGGTCTAATGTGTTTTGTGCAAGTATTTCAGGTTACAGGTATATATGTTCCAATTGCTACACTGCTTCTAGATTTAGGTGTGAGTGAGTTTTGTCATTGTTCCCAAACTCACATTTAAGTCTGGAGTCTGTTATAGGGTGTTTTGTCACGGAATAGCCAAAGGGAGAGATTGTAAAGTTATGATTTACAACTATGTTTTATGTTGGCTTTATTCCATGACAAAAAGTGTTGTAATTGTTCTAATTTTTTTTCCTTGTATTTTGTGAGATTTTATTGTATTGGGTTTAGTATTAAATTGGTGATGACTCAAGTTTAAATGAAGAATCAATGGATTTCGCGAGAAGCTCGCGAGAAGCTAAGCCGCGAAAGAGCATGTGAGGAGCACATGATTGGAAGCTGAAGAGTCGTGTCAGGCTGTCATTTTCGCGAGTGTCTTGTGTGTAAGGCCTTCCCGTGAGACAGTCGCGAAACATTTTGCCCAGAGGATTTTTATGTGTGAATTCCTTACCCTTCACCCATACTATATATACCATCATTACCCACAAATGTAAGACAGGCCATTCAGAGAGAAAAACCCTAGATAGGTTTTCTACAACACACACTCTCATCTTTTTGAGGGAGAGCTACTCATCCTTAGTGAGAATTAATTGTAGCCTCTTCTCCTTCCCTCTCCCATTATCATACCTTGAGAGGAAATTTGTACCAAAACACAATCCACACATTTTCAGAGTGTAGTGAGTGTTTTTGGAGTTGTTGGGAAGCATTGGAAGAAGCCAAGGATGGTAGATGCAACATGGAGCTTGTTGCAGGATCCGGAGAGTTAGACAAAACACGGTTTTGAGAAGCCTTGTTGGAGTAGGAGCTTGGAGGGCTTAGGTACAGCGAGTAGATTAGGCTTGAAGGGTCTCTTGCTAACCCATGTATCCCAACTGATTGTCTAGTGGATCGATTACCACTTGGAGGGCAGCGGAGAGGTTTTTCGCCGAGATTCTTTGGTTTCCTCTTCGATAACACGTCTCGGTGTTATCTGTGTTTGCATCTCTCTTCCCTACTCTTGTCCATTTCATTTTACTGCTGTGTTGCTTTAAATATGGATTAGAGTAGCTCCTTTGCTTGTATGCTTGTGTTTACACTATTCCGCACTTAGTATTAAGTTAGTGTAAAATCAACCAAGCTGTAATTTGAATTGGGGGTCTAAACAAGCTCTTGTGTTTTCAACACATTTTCGAGCTCACCACCCAATAAGCTTACTGTCCAATCTTTCTTTAACAAATTTGAAATCTTGGGTTTTGCACTTTGATAGGAAAAGAGGAACACCCAGATAGGTTGTACTTTATAGAAGTGTATTGAGACCCCAACAACACCTAACTTGATTCATAAATTGAGGGCTCACACCTTTGAAAGGGAAGCAACCAGATTTTTCCACACTAATAGTTTAGCCTAACCAATAATAGAATATCTCCAAGCAATTTCTATGAATGGCTAGTTCGGAGGACTTAGCTTTGCAAAACAGTAAAATGTCATCAGCATAGCAAAGCTTAGGGGGGGGGGGGGGGGGGCGGTATTGAAAACTTTAACCCTAGTTAGGTTCTTTTGAGACACTTCCTTGTTTATCAACCTTATGAGAACCTCGTTGCCCAAAATAAATAAGTATGGAGATAGGGGGCCCCCCTACCTAAGCCCTCTAGAGAGAGAGAAACTTGGTCTAAGACCTCCATTTAAAAGCAGAGTGAACTTAACAATTAAAAGGCATTGATGGATGAGATTTATAAAGCTGCTATCAAAACCAAAAGCTTTTAAGACTACTAAAAAAAATTTCATTCCATTATATCGTAGGCCTTTTGGAAATCAAGCTTGATTCCAAGGAAACCTTTCTTCTTCCTTGTATATTTGCAGCTGTGAACAAATTCATAGGCTAAGACCACATCAAATTTTGCCAGCTTTCTCTTGTCTCCCCCTTTTATGGATAATCAGTATTTAGGTCAGAAAGAAGACTTTTGGTTGTATGGAGCCATTCTCTGTTACATGGTTTGGAAGTAGAGAAATCAATCCCTATTTGGAGACAACACTCTAAATATTGATAGGGTTTCTACTAAAATTTCTTATCTCTTCTTTAAGCACAAAATCTCCAATGCTTCTACCCCAAGACAGTAAGTTCCTTCATTTTGCTCAGACTTGGATCCCTCCCCCAAGTTTGTCATTTAAAATTAATGTTGATGCTGTTGTGGGGTCCCACTTTTCTTTTACAGCTGTGGTGGCGAGAGACTAGAAAGGGGAGTTGGTATTCATTGGTACTAAGAAAGTGAACACCACCCTTCCTCTCCAGGCAGAAGCAAAGGCCATTAAATGGGCCCTCTCTTTAGCTCCTGCCATGGGTAATGAGTGCATCATCGTGGAGTCAGATTATCAATCTTATGTGTAGATTCTCAATGATTTGGCCTCCTCCCTTCCCCCCCCCCCCCCCCCCCCCCCTCCCCCTCCTTGGAGGATCAGGTCCTTGTGCTCTAATTTGAGGAATATGTTGACTGTTTTTGGTAAGTTTTTTGTGAAGTGGGCACCTAGGTTGTGTAATGCAGCAGCCCACTCTTTAGCAAAATGGTCTCTGGCTTGTAATTATTTTGGCCTTTTTGATATTGGTAATAGTCCTGCTTGTTTCTCTTCCATTATTTTGGAGGAGTCCAGTAGGGCCTTGTAGTTTGTTTTCTTTCTCTTAATAAAATTTCTGGTTCATCAATATATATAGCTGTAATTTCACGTTTATTTCTTTCCATACCATGCATAATATTAGCCCAAGCCAATTCTTTGCCTTTTATAGAAAAAGAAGAAAAAAGCTCAACACTTTTCTTATTCTAGTTTTCACTTTCCTAGTCCCCACATTTATTTTATTCTTTCATTTCTTTTTTCTATTGTTGCTCACCTAAAGCTAGTTACCTGCCAACCTATCATTCCTATTTCCAAGTTCCAACATATCATAGCTTCACACGCTATCTCTTTACAACCACACGTTATCTCTTCCTCTTTCAAATTTATTTTGTCTTCACTCTTTACTCTTTTACTTCATTTCTTCCCTATTAGTTATAGATCTATTTCTCTCTCTCTCTCTCTCTCTCTCTCTCTCTCTCTCTCTCAGTATCACACTAGTCTAACTATTTTAGCACCACTCCAGTATTTTTTTTTCTTAACTTCAACCCAATTTTCAATATATGAATCACCAACGCCTCTCCTTACTAGCAATTGGTATTTCGTCGTCATTAGTGTGAGAAGGAGAAGGAGAAGGAGGCAAAGAGAGATATAAGTTTAGTGTGATGTGAAAAGAGGTACCGGTTTGGTATCCACTAACCGGTTGGAATTCAGTACTTACCCCAAAATGGCCAAAACGGACCCGATATTAGAGGTGGTAAAATTAGACACGACTTGCAAACCCGACACGACACAACACGAAATTAGTAGGTTATGGGTTGAGGCTTAATGGGTCTATGTCATATTTAGGTTGACATAACTAACCCGTTTAATAAACGGGTTGGGTTAGTATCCATCACATAAAACCTGTTTAATCCGTTTAATTAAATGACATTTTACAAATATACCCTTCAAATCCTAGATATATAAACTTATTAGTTGTTGTGGTTTATTTTCTTTGACATGTTATGATTGATTATTTATGATATTAAGATATGTTTTAGTTTTGAATAATTATTTGTGATGCAGTTACTCGTTAGTTCTAAATTTTATATTAAAAATATTTATTTGTTTGGTTTTTCATAGTTCATATCAATTTGGTTAATGCTAAATTTATTTATTTATTATTATTTTTTTTATAAAATCTGATAAACAGGTTGACACGACTAACCCGATTAATAAATGGGTTGTGTTAGGGTTAAGGAATCCTGACCTGTTTAATAAACATGTCAAGTTAGGGTTGACCTATATAGTCGAATACTCATAAGTCGACACGACACGAACCCGACATGTGAACACGAATTGCCACCCTTACCTAGTATGCTTGGTATTTGAACTGGCATGAAACGTCAGTGTTTCTGTACTGGCCAAGGCACCAGTACGGTAAATACCGGCCATACCAATTGGTATGGTACGAGATTGGTTCCCTTGCTCATAGTTGCCTTTTCTTCTTCCTTTCCAATCTTACATATCATTGATACGAGATTTGTACCATCACTTCTTACACCATTTTTGAGTGTTAGAGAGTTGATTGGTTTGGAAACTATTGGAGCTGATCTTAAATCCAAATCTATTGGTGGCTTTTCGCTGGTAGTTCAATGGTGATGACTCCAGTAAGATAGATGGAGAAAAGACTTAGGGAAGTCGATTGCTAACTGGAGCTTAGAGGGCTCAATTACATAGGGATTTATAGGCTTAGAGGGTTTATAGTACATGCTTGCAATATGAAACTTCGCTAAACACGTTTATTGTACTAATTTGTAATTTTACATTAAAAGTGTTGAAACTGTAAAATTCTATTGAGTCTAAATACTTGCTAGGGCTATTTTAGCATCTTTCAATTTCAGTGCAAGAGAGTAATTGGCTGCTTAGGAATAATGTTTATAGACTTATAGTTAAATCCATTTAGTGGTTTTTTATTATCTTTTGGATAAATAAAATTATTTATTTATCTATTTATTATTCACAAGTTAGGTTAGATTATGATAGTATTTTCAAAATACTTTATTAAAAAAAATTTCCTCTATTTTTTCCCCTTTACAATTATCATGTATAAAGCTACATCCAATACTCTTGATTGGGATCAACCACCAATTTCTATTGCATGGCTTTAAAGCCTTATTAAATATTTTGAATTTGATTATGCATTGGATATTTGGCTTGATCACATCATATTTCATATGTTTTACATATGCAGGAAAAAAAGTTTGATTTTGATGTGAGTTTGATTTTTTTTCATTTTTTAAAAAACTTTTGAATTGTAGTTTTGTTGAATTTTATTAATTTTTGAGATACGTTTTCCAATGTTTTGGATAGTGGGGTAGAAAAAATTGGGTTCGAGAAAGTTCATTTAATACTAAAAGAATAATTTCCAAATTCTACATACTTTTTTTTTAATGATAGACAAAATGTTATAAATAACTTTTATTAAAAATGAATATTTTCATTAACTTACCTTTTGAATTTCTGAGAAAAATTGTATTGTTTTCATTTTGGTATGACACAAATTATATATATTACATTTAGATAAGACTTTTTTATGTATCGCGTGGGTTAGTGACTAGTATATTATAAAAGTTGAATCCCACTTATCAACTCTAGGACATTTACATTGTTTAACTATTGTATCCATTTTATGACTATTGACATGCATGTAGTATTGCTTTATATTTTCCATGGTAATGCTAATATCCATTACTTTGGAATTAAAAAATTCTCTCAATTGAAGCATATACCTTGATGTGATCCCATTCTTAGGAAATCTTGCAACCTAATCCAAATCATGCTAGCCTATATATATAGGGTTGGATTCAAGTTACACTTGGTGTAACTTTAATTAATGTTACATTACCCAATATTTTTTAATTAAATGTGAATTTTTATAAATCCACTGCTGGATTACATTTTTTTTTTTCATATATTCTCAATACTTACAAAATTTAAAGATGATTAATGATCAATGGTCATGTCATCAATTAATTATTTAAATTCAAATTTTTGTAGTTTAAAATAATACATAAAAGATGAGTTTATAGATCGAATAATAAATTATCTTCGATTGGCATGAAAATTGGCATGTCTATTAAGAACATATAGTACATGTAATTCAATAGTTGGATTTTTAAAATATGAATTCAATAATAAGTTATTAAGTGGTGTAACATTGTTTAGAATTATACTAGGTGTAACTTGAGTTATTAGCATGTATGTTTGAGGGTTTTTTTTTTTTTTTTTTTTTTTTTTTTTTTTTTGTTTAGGAGATTTGGTTAGTTGGTTTTGTGAAGAAGAAATTGACAGTAAACACTCTCCTAAGTTCTTTCTAATAAATAAGAGAGAGAAACATAAAAGATGCTATGTATATTAGGATGGTTGAGGTGGACAATATGTTTTTTTAACCGTTAGATTTCATACATATCTACAGTGTAAAAAATGTGAAACATTTGCAAAATTACACCAGATGTAACTTAAACCCATCTCATATATTAAAACAAAATAGAACGATTTTGTATAGTCCAACACAATTTAAATCTTATTACCATAATTAGCTTAAACTTATCTCAAGGATAAAATACCATAAATTTATCTCTCATTCTTAGTTCAATATGTTCTTTATATTTATCAAAACAAAGTGGAATGATTTTGTACCCTTTTACATGAACTAAATCATCTTACCTTATTTAGTTTAAACTTATCTCTTATTTTGAGTTCAATTTGGCTATGATATGTTGCTCTTTAATCCATGATACTCCTTAAATATACAAAAAATATGATAGAAATAACATAAGAAACATAATAGATAAATAAAACTCGAAAGCAACTAGCCATGCTGTTTTATTTTATAAAATGAATATCTTGCTCAGTGTAATGCATATTTCTTAGGGCTGTAAACGAACCAAGCTGTTTATGAACAACTCGGGCTCGGCTCGATAAAAAGCTCGTTCATGTTCGTTTGTTTACAAATAAGCCAAGCTTGAGCCTTAGTTTTAGGCTTGTTTGATAAACAAGCCGAGCTCAAGCAAAAAAAATTATTTGTAAACAAACTAGTGAATAATAGGGCTTGATACAAAACATGTCGAGCTTAACCTCGTTTATAGCTTGATATATGTTTACTAAATAAACTTATTATTATGACTGTAGGGTGTAAATGATTTATGGGCCAAGCCGAGGAGGATTATGGCCCAAGTTCAACGAAATAGACTTTGGGTACCGCCGAGGGTAGTTCAGTCCTCGGCAGACCCAAAGTTCCCCCTCGTAAAGAAGGGTAAAAATGGTATAAAACTGAAACTCGGAAAAAAGATCTAAAATATCCAGGGAAAGCTGCCCTTACTGCCATTCAATGCTCTGAACCTGACAAAGCCGCATTCTTTGGCTTTTACAACCACCCCCAACGACTTTGAATATGGGCTGATGGGACAAGTATCAATCTAGGAAAGGTTGATCCAATACGTGGACGAAGGACAATGAACGCAGGCAAATATAAAAGGAAAAATAAGTAACCTAAAAAGGGAGGCTGGGAAAAATGGCCAAGAAACGAGAGCCTCCCAGCCCACCTCCATGAGAAGTACTCTAGAGGTGACGATCATTTAACCTTGTAGGAATCCCCTGAAAAACCCACCGCCTATCGATCAAGGCCTAGCCTTTCAAACCCACGCTCTACAAATGATATTGTTAGGGCCGTTTTACGTGCGAACCCGACACTGTTACGGTCCGCCACGAATCGTGTCCCTACAATGACATTACACATATGTTTTGGAATGTTAAATTATTTAGATTTGTGAAGATTATAGTTGTACGAATGACAAATGTGGATGTAAAAATTGTATTTTGAACAGTTACTCAAGCTATAGACAATAAATGATGATGGATGGATTTAATTTTGTAAAGTTGTAATTTGAACAAATTCTAATAACAGGTGTTAGAAGCATGATAAAATGAGTATATTATATATATGTGTGTGTGTGTCTGTGTGTGTGTATTTGTTTACTTGATTTTTGGTGATATAAGCATTTGATGATGTAATATTTTTGGATCCCAAGCTAAAAAACTTGACTTGAGCTCGAGTTTGAGCTTGATATTAAGCTCAAGCTTGGCTTGACTAATTAATCAAGCCAAGCCAAGCTCAAGCTTTTTGGCATTCTCACAAGCTCAAGTTTAAACATTGTTTTTAGGCTTGTCTCAAGCTCAAGCCAAGCTTGAGCATTTGATTTTTATTGACGAGCCAAGCTCAAACACACACTACTCGGCAAAACTTGGCTTGTTTACAGCCCTATTCTTTTGTACCTTTTCTTATATTCATGTACATAAGCTTTTTACAAGTTCTAGAAGTTCTTTAAATAATTAGAATGGAGAAGATTAATATATGAAGATTGAGAAGTATTTTCAAGATAATAGCAACAATATTTTGTTTAGTAAAGCTATTTCGATAGCATTGCTTACAGAACCAAAACTATTAAGCATGAAACTGCTACCATAAATTTCTTTTCTTTAGAACAATAAGTGATAAATGGATGTTGGGTTGTCTATTTTTCATTCTAAGTAGTTGTTTATAGTCATTTTGGGTGATGATGCTGGTATTACTAATCAAATTCTCTTATTTTATTTTCTTTTGCATAGGTCAAACTTTTTAGCAAGTGTTCCTAACTATACATACATACATATATATATATATATATATATATATATATATACTTGGATGCTTTCCTTGGCAATTCTACAATCAAAAATGCATTACTCTTGCAATATAATTTATAATTTATTGCATTAATTGTTGACATGTAATAATTATAATTTAAGATCTTTCCTTCTTAATAGACATATTTTAACAACTATTATCATATTGTACACCACAATATGAATTGGATCTACAATTAAACCTTTTTTTTTTAGGCTTAGTGCAATATGATTAGCGGTTAAATATGTAGATCCAATATTGTATTTAGGCTTGGTGTTCGCCACGATATGAATTGGATCTAAATATGCATTATCATATAGTAGGTGAAGAATATGATAATTAATAGTTGTTAAATATGCAATATGATAATATCATATTGATTAAGATCTACTATACATTTAGCTTCCTCAGTTTCTCACTTTTTTTTTCTTTTTCTTTTTTTTTTTTTTAAATTGTGTGGAAAGGAAAAAAAAAATATAGTATATGCTTTGAGGAGAAAAAATTATGTAATAGTTGATTCCCATATATGAATTTAGAGATTATCAAAATATAAATTGTTATAGTGTTGTTTAATAGTTCTTATGTGATAAAATGGAAACAAAGTTTGTATAAATTGCTCATCAACTTCTCCAAAAATGCAAAATAATGTTCGATTTCATATGAAATAATGAAGATTCATTTTTGTGTTCTAATCAAAATTATGCATTCTCCAATTTTTTTGGGTGTTGCATTTTGATGCATATCTCTATCTTGCCATATATAATAATTGAAAGTAAAATGCAGCATGTGTCCTTGCCAAAAAATACAAAATATCAAGATATGGACTTTTTACTTTCAAAAGATATATTATATATTACAATGAAATCACATTATTTTGAGATGAGTTTAAGATTATTACTTATAAGTCTTAGCTACTATTCTCATTTTTTGCTTAACAAAAAAAGAAAAAAAAAAAAATATATATATATATATATATATGAGTCAATTTTTCCCTACTAGTTTATAATAAAACTAACACACTATAAAATTGTTCATGCATAAACATGGTGAAATGGTGAGTTGAACATCTACATCAATACTATCAAGTCCACACCACACCACGTGGCGACAATAGGTAATATCATCTCAATTTCTATCAAGGATCATGTGATGTGATATGAAAACTCCTACCACCATGCCACAACCTGAATAGTAATCCCAATCTTTATACTTTATATATTATTTAGCATTTTTGCATATATTATCCTGACTTTCACCGTCTGTTCCAATGACATCCACAGAATATCTACATCACCAGCGACGTACCAACAACTTTTAATGGCAAATGTTCAAATATATTAAAAGAAAAATTGGAAGTGATGACTAATAAACCTGAAAAACGCGCAAGAAATAATTTCTTATTTTGAGGTTCTTCAAGAATCAATTGTCTTATCTCGTAGACGAAAAAAAAACTGGTCAGCGTAGAATAAACTTTCCTTTTCTTTCTTTTGTTTCTCCTGGATAGTACCCTCAGTCACGCCCAAAGTAACACGGCAAGAGAGTCAATCTCTGGCGTAAATATTACAGTCAATCTCTGATATAAATAGAGCAAGATGTGAATGCTCCCTGCAAGAAAATTAGCCAAAGACGCAAAAGTCACAATTTTCGACTCACAAATAGAGCTACCAAATGCAGGGAAACTTCCTCTTCTTATTTTTATTTCTTCTATAAAGTGAACTTGACCCTTGTTCTAGTCAGTCGCCCATAGGAACGCGAGAGTCTATGAGAAAGTATCTTCGCTGAAACTTCCAAATTCTTATAAATTATGAATACCAACCCACCATTTTGATATGCAATCTCTCTCTCCCCCAATTCAGTTATGTCAATTTCCCATAATTTTTTGTCCAATATCAATATGGGGAAGCACCAAGTTGATCCAAGTAAGTTTCAAAGAATTTTGATTCATGATGAGAAAATTCTAGTAACTAAATACTATGGGCCCATTTGGTAAAGAAATTTGAGTAATGTTGTTTGTAATTTTTTGAAATACGTGTGAGTGAAAAAAGTATGTGAAAATATGTATAATGTTGTTTAAAAATTAAAAATGAGTTGTTTTTAATTTTTGATTGCAGAATTTGTTGCCAACAACTCGGACCCTGGTAGTCCTACAATCAGTGAAGAAAGAAGTCAATCACTAGTAGACTACTCATTTTTCCCATCAGACAAGTCGGAGTTTGGTAGTTGCAGTCGGATATGGAATGAAACAAATCCAGACGACTTCTCTGTCTCCATTTCAACACTATTCCCAGCCAACAACTCTAACAGTGACGCTAATTCAGATTCAAATGAAACACCTCCAAGATTATGTCATTATTCCAATTCCATAGTATCATTCTTCTCACCTGCCAGGTCTCAAACAGACAGTAGTTCCGAAAATTATGAGATAATAATTCCAAATCCTTCCATTACAACACCCTCCTCATTTTCTCACTTTTTTCCACTACCTAATGGACAAACAAGTCTTTCCATTCCGTTAATCTTCCCACCCACCATGACTGAGACTGAAACAGAAGAAAGTTGTTCAGAATCTAACAAAACACCTCGTGCAGAAGCACAATTCTCTTGTTCCATAGTGTCACTCTTCCCACCAGCCAGGTCTCAAACAGACAGTAGTAGTTGTGAAAATTATGAAATAATTCCCACTGATCATTCCATATCAGCAAGCCCTAAACGAACAATCCGAACAGCTATCTTCAAACACTTGACTGAGTTTCTTAAGCCAAAAAGCAATAATAGTCTAAAATTCTCTCATACCAAAAAAAATTCCATACTGTCAGCGTTTTCCGCAGCCATAGACTTGATCAATATTATTCATAGCAAACAATTTCCTTTGCAAATGCTACTTAAAGCCACTAACAACTTCTCAAAAGATAACAAGATTGAAACACGTAGCTCTGGTTCCGCCTACCGTGCCATTTTAAGTGATGGCCGAGAAGTGGCCGTTAAGCGCAAGGACAATGACCATGCTTTCCAATGTGAATTGAAAACTTTGTCCCGCCTCAATCACAGTAATCTTATTCGCTTGTTGGGATATTGTAAGGATAGAAACGTACGCATATTGGTCTACAAGTACATGAAAAATGGGACCCTTTATGATCATCTTCATGAGCTAAAAAGTACTCCTCTAATGTCATGGGCAACTCGGATTAAGGTGGCACTAGACGCAGCTAGAGGCATTGAGTACCTACACGTGTATGCAGTACCACCAATCATACACCGCAATATCAAGTCGTCTAACATATTACTAGATGCCACATGGACTGCAAAGGTGTCTGATTTCAGCCTATCTGAGGAGGCTCCAGATGATGAAAAGTCACACCATTGGTCTGATGACAATTATCCGGTGGTGGGCACCATTGGTTACATGGACCCCGAGTACTTTGTTCTTCAAAAGTTGTCGACCAAAATTGATGTGTACAGCTTTGGAGTAGTATTGCTAGAAATGTTGTCTGGGTACAAGGCAGTTCATTACCTTGAAAATGGTGAGCGTCGGACTTTAGTTGATTTTGTAGTGCCATACATTGTCCGGCATGAAATTCACAAGGTTTTGGACCCAAAAGTAGCACCACCTACCCCATTTGAAATGGAGGCACTAGCATATGTTGGGTTCCTAGCATTGGTTTGTGTAAGTCTAAGAGGTCAAGATCGCCCCTCAATGACTGAGATTGTAAATAGCCTAAAAAGTGCTTTGGACACCTGTAGATCTGAATGGTGAAGAGTGCTCATTTAATGGTGCCACCTTATACGACTGACATGTTCTATCATCGAAAATTTATTCTGCTTAGATTTCAGGCATCTAAAGGATGAGTGAAGAAAAGATACTTGCGGATTCCCCACCAATTTAACTTTCTTTACTCATTTTAGAAGAAAAATTAAAAATTCTAGAAAACGTACTTGTATTCTTTCTTGTAAGATCTGGACAAAATTGTGCTGCCCAACTAAAACCCACATATTCTTCTTGTGTGGTAATTAAATTACTGTGAAGCTTGTGTACCCCCCACGGCCCATGCCACTGGATCAATTGCCATTTACAATATGACGCTTAATTCAGGACAAAATTTGTGCACTTTTGTGCGTGTATATATATATATAATGTTATTGTGCAGTATTTTGGTTACAGGTTTAAATTTTTTAAGTTAAGTGGTGTATCTATTCTATATGTTATATTGATTATTCAAGAAATCTCCCCAATATGTTTTTCTAACCAAAAAGTGTATTGGTGAATTCCACCAAGTACAACATGAAAGACTCAAATGCCTCCACCCATGGTTGAGCAAAAGTTCTCTTAGTGGTGAGTCAAGGTGACTGTGTATTGGGGACTCACATAGTTGTGCAAAGAAAACTCCCATTTTCACCCCAAGCATGGTTAAGTAAAGGGCACACTAATGATGTTGCTGATGCATCACACTTGCATTTCTAAGAAAAAAAGTTTATGTTCAAAGGGGAAACTAACTGAAGTTCCACAAGGGACTTGGTAGCTAGAAGACTCACATATGAAGAGGAAGATTTGTTATAATGTTCATGTGTGAATAATGTGGTTGATTAAATAATGAAGTCTCACATTAGATACTAATGAAAAGATTAAATAGTTAATATAATATTATTAGGTCCAAACTCACGAGCTTAACTTTGTATCTATAAGAGTCTATATATTATATTAACTAACTCCAGTACATCTTTAGCAAACAGTTACTTTATTTGGTGAGGAAGTTGCAAGTCTTAAAGTAATTCCTCTTTTTGGGTCGGTGAGGAAGTTCCAAGTCTTAAAGTAATTCCCTTTTTTGGGTCTTGGGCTCTTGGTAATTTCAGGTGCTGGATCTTCGGCAGCCTCACCAGCAATCAAGGGAAGCCTTGATTTTTGAGTGGTGGGCCGAACTCCCCAAATGAACCCAGGCTTAGCTAAATCCATTTATGAAGTCTAGATCATTTTGTGACAAGCCGAACAACTCATTTTTAAACAATAAAAGCTTGAAAGCTTCGACAAATTGTTTCGTCACATAAATTTTGACCCAAAGTGTTGGTGAGAGGTGCGATTGAAAAACCTAAGAGGATCATCAATTTTTGACAATATCAAGTGGAAAGGTGCTAGAAGAGACTAAAAAATCTGCTTAAGCAACATGTTTTATAATATACTCTTTTCATTTTTTTTTTTTTTAATTTTATGTGAATGCTCTTTTTATTAACCATGGTTAAACTTTGGTAAAGAGAATTTTTTAAAAAGTTGGAATATTCTGTTACTAATATTAACAGAAGGGGGGGGGGGGGAGTGTTATTTTTTTCAAATCTCAAGAGAGGGGAGTTGTGCGAGCCTGTTACCCAATGTGACTGGTTAGCCTTAAGGTTACGCCCTCAATTGACTTGTATGAAGTGGGTAATGAGATTCCTACAATGGGAAGACATCTTGAGGCCAATCTAGCGGCCCATGGTCCAACTCGTATCCTCCTACCCCTTTTTGTGTATACCCTAAGGCTCCGCTTGGGAGTTCATAAGGGAATGGAATGGAATGGAATGAGATGGTCATAAGGGAATGGAAAGAAATGGAATGGAATGAAATGTATTTAAGTAAGGGAAAGGAATGGAAAAGAATGGAATGGAATGGAATTAAGTAACCTTGATTGGATCTTTTAAAATAAAGGAATGGAAAGGAATGGGATGTAAGTAATCCTGTTTGGGAGCAACATGGAGAGAATGGAATGGAATCATTTTATGACAATATTACTATTAGACCCCTATTTTAAAATAAAAGGTTGAATATATAGGGGTATTTTGGGAGTTCTAGTAAAAAAATCATTAAATCTAATTCCATTCCCTCCCATTCCTCCCAATTTCGAGGGGAATGAAAATTTGAGGTTTTAAGGGAATAGAGAGGAATGAGTGTTCCCTCCTACCCATTCCATTCCCTCTCACTTAAACTCCCAAATAAGGGAATGGACTTTCCATTCCCTCCATTAAAACTCCCAAACAAGAGAAGAGAAGAATATTCTAAAATTATTCTTTTTATTCCTTTCCATTCCATTCCATTCCCTCCTTCCAAGCGAAGCCTAAGGAGTCCTAGGCTTGATGGTGAGTTACTCCTCTTTTGTTGTTCTTCACAATTTTCTCTCGTGTGTATCTCTCACCTTGAATTTTTCCCACCTCCCTTCTCACTCCTTTGGCCCCTATTTATAGACTTCCCTTAGTGGAATTGTCATGATGATGGGGAGGCATTTTAGGTAGGTGGGGCCCCTTTTGGGATATATTCCTAACCAGATAGGGCCCTTCTCAAGATAGATGTGACAGTCTTGAAACTTGCAACCACTGCCAATTAGTTCTCGGCAAGTGATTTCCCCCAGGGCACTACCATTGCCAAATAGTCATGTCCTCGATATGTAGCAAATTTCTAGATCGGTGTGTCCTACTACATATTATTGGGCTTGAGGTTTTCTGTATATTGAAATTGATGGGCTAGGCCTCTATATCATGCCCGTACGATGGACTGGGCGTCTATATCATGCCCGTACAAGAGTATTTTTTCTTTTTAAGTTTGGGAGTGAGTGTCATTACCCTAAACATCAAGGGAGGAGAGTGTAATTTGCCCTAAAAATAATGGTTATAAAAGCATCCCCATTGGGTAATGCAAGATGCATTGTACTGTAGTAATAAAACACTAAACATCATGAACTTCCAACTACAAATCAACAACTTCTCACTACTTTCAACTTCCTACTTCTACAAAAATACAACTACTTTCTCTTCCACCAATTTAACTTACAAGATTAGTTGCAAAACCCAATTATCTTCCTATTTACATTCTTTAATACCTTTTGCTGAAAACTGCTTCTACCATAACTAAAAACCTATTTATACACCTGGGTTGATTTTCTCAAAAAAGTATGCAACATTTACTGCCAAATACACCAGATAAAAATAAAAAATTGGTGAAATAACCCAATTTTATGACCGTAGATGCTGTGTCTATTTTTGCTTATGGCCACTCTTCTACATTTTTTTGTTAATTTTTTTAAAAATAAAAAAATGGACTTGGATTCTAATTAAGAACATAGGCTATAATTGAGAAGTCTAAAATAATATATTGTTCAAAATACATTTATAATTGATGTTGCTTCATATTAAGCTTTCAAAATAGCTAGACTTTTCAAACGATCTTCATGATGTTAAAAAGTAAAAACAAAGAATTTTGCATAAGTATTGGGTACTTTTTTTTTTTGGAAGTATTGCATTAGTTTATTGTTTGAACTTTAAATCTGTCTTTTTTATTTTATTTAATGTATTCCTTTGCCCAGATAAAATAAAAAAATAAATAAGAGGACAAGGAAATCACTACAAGAAATTTGGATATTTTCAATGGTTGAAACCATTGAAATAAGTACTATAAGCCATCGAAAATATTATTTTTGAATGTTGAAATGACCGTTAAGAACCACCATTAAAAACTATGTCAAGAACATTTTCTACAACCTATGCAACCATCGAAAAAAAATGTTACACTTATCAATGGTTAATAAATGTCAAAGTATTATAAAAACTCATTTAAACATATACACATAAAGATGCTTATTTCTTTTTTCTACATGTACTCAACCATTGATGAAGGGAATCTTAAGATAAATTTCAAAAGTTTGTAAACGTTGAAATAAGTATTTTATTTAAAATAAATAAATAAATAAATAAATTTGAATATGCTCTTTCACATTGATCAAAATTTAATAACCTAATTCAAAATATAAATGTAAACACCATTGTGCAATTCCAAATTGAATTACAACAACCCATCAACTACACTTTTAACATAATAAGAAAAAAACTATACAAATCATCATAACTCAACTACTTTGTTTAATGCCCTTTACATTTTTAAATTTGAAATAGGAATCACTACATGCTACACAAAATATTTTTTGAATAGTACACTTAAAAGTATTTACAATAGTCAATCCTTGTACACTAAAAGGTATTTGGATAGTTCTTGTTTTAGATCCTCAACAGAAACCATAGTCCAACTAGTAATTAGAGAAGGAAGCTCAAACAACACCAATCTCAAAGAAAGAAAGGCCTATATTGAGAACAAAATGACAAGAAATACCAAACACAAAAAGAAATCATACCTTCTCAAGGTTTGTTGCATAATTTGCTACATGCCTTCATCAAGATCACCACCAACTTCACACCTTCTCAAGGTTCTACTGGCATATTCAACATCTTCTTTTTTGGATGCTCTAAGAAAATATGCCATCCTACGTCCCAATCAGATTAGAGCAATTACCTTGATGGTGATGGATTTAATTAAGTATGACAGGTGTAGCCTCTACTCCAGAAAAAGTTAGAGCAGATGAAGATGTAAGGTGGAATGCATAGGCAGCGTCCTCAGCAACACGAAATGCATGGATTGAAGAACTCTAGAAAGCTACAACAATCAAGAAGGTTGTTGTGGAGAGAAGTCTTCTACAAGATCAAGTCCTATTGGGGATAAGAGCTAAGCTTGGTATAGCTCAATAGGTTCTAATGTAGGTAGGTACTTTGGGATAGGCTTGTAGGGTAAGATTCCTTGTGCTTGTAACTGTTTTCTCTTGGTATTGGATTCTTTAGGAGTGGTGATTGTAATTCACTTGGTGGGATTTTAGCTACAAGGGTTTTCCCCATCATGATCAAATTGTTGTATCAAACTTATTTTCTGTTGTACTTAATTTACTTTGGTGATTTGAATGTGCTTTAATCTAATCTATACGTAATTTGACTAATTAATTAACTTGAGTAATATATTAATTAATTTGGGTCAATCTATAACCCAACAAGTATTAGAGCTATGTTTCGAGACTTATAGTTTTAGTTTTTCTTGAGGAGTCTTGTATCTTCAATAATACCTATTATAAATATTGAATAATTGTATTATATTCTCTTGTAATAACATATATAAGAGGTCCTTTATAGAGGAAGCAAAGTGTGTGTAGTACAAGTATGTATGATGTACAAGTAAATTAAAGTAGGCCTAAAGCCCACATGCCTATTACATAGAACATTTATATACATACTTGGTTGTTTTCCTAGTTGACATGTAGTACAATCAAACTTATCCTTGGCCACAAAACCTAATAGGCCTCTAAAAGCTAATTGTTGTACCCAAGAAGAGGGTGCATGACCAAGACTAGAATGTTAAAGTGTAAGAGAAGGTATAAAAGAAATTGCAGCAGCAGCAAAAGACATAAGTGCAACATGTTAAAGACGAAGGTTGTCCACCGGAAACATATGTCCATCTCTAGGACTAGTCCCAATCTCTTACCCCGTCCTTCGATCTTGCACAGTACCCCTAGAGTAGTAAAAAATAAGGCAATAAACAAGTTCAACTAATTGGCCCACATAAAACAAGTTATAGGATAGGTTAGGCACTTGGAAAACTTAAGAAATCGAAAGGTTGGAGGTACTATTACCATGTATGGTGGAACCATCAGTTGTATGAATACTAAGAAGATATGGTGTAGGTTCAATTTTAGAAAATAAGGATTGGGTGAGGTGTCATGTGATTGTAACTATCCCATTCAATCTGGCAAAGGACGAAGGCAACATCTTCTTCAACTACTCCCCTGATAGAAATAATAAGTGTTCCAGGATAGTAATAGAAAATTTCCTATGGTGTGTGAAGGCACGTAATAGTTCTGATGACACTGATTCTTCTTCCAAGATAGGTGACAAGATCTGAGCAATTATATTGATGGCAATACAAGGTAGAGACTTCGGTATGGTTGACAGTGGCAACGATGATGGAGGCAATGGAAGACACCAAGGAAGACAAGATTGCAAAGAGCACACCAAAAGGTCAAAGTAGTGGCTCTAATACCATGTTGGAAATACTAAATAATTGTATAATATTTCTCTAATATTAACATATACAGGGTGTGTTTGATAGCAGCAACGGCAACATCAATGAAATGTTAGAGTAGTGGCTCTAATACCATGTTAGAAATACTAAATAATTGTATTGTATTTCTCTAGAAATACATGTACAAGGTGTGTTTGATAGTAGCAGTGGTGATAGCGATGACAGGTTAGAGCAATGGCTTTGATACCATCTATGTTAGAAATGCTGAATAATTGTATTGTATTTCTCTAGTAATAATATATACAATGTGTGGTTGATTGGTAGCGGCAACAATCAGAGTAATGGCTCTAATACCATGTTAGAAATACTAAATAATTGTATTGTATTTCTCTAGTAATAACATATACAAGGTGTGGTCAACAGCAATAGTGAAGATAGCGACGAAGGAGGCGTGTGTACAAAATAAAATATAGAGATACACTTTAACCCAAAAACCTTAAACTTAACAAGTATGTGCTCAATCATGTCATATTAACTACTCATTCTTCTCATTATTATTCAACATGGGACTTTACTTAATTATGCTATAGGTTATATGAATTTTCTCTATGAGATGGCCAAATGGAGCACTTTTAAAACATCTTTGTTGTTGGGCTCTAAGAGCAATTTTATCAGTTGGTGTAAAATATAAAAAGTGCAAAAGTTTACACAATATAGCATGAAATTGACACGCATCAAAGCTTGTTAAGGTTTGTAAATATACAAACTTGCTACAATAACCATGCATATAAGCACGGTTACAATAACCATGCAAAAAAGTATTTTCTTTTTTTAATACTTTTTTCTCTCACTTCTCAAGTCACATTTTCTCTCTTCTCCATCAATTCTCTTTGCTCTCCACTTGACTCTCTTCCATCTCTATCTGCTCCATAAAAATCATCAAATCCAAACAAATCCTAGATCTAGATCTTAACTCATCACGTTTGGATGCAAAACGCATTTCAGGGCTTCTTTTTTTAAAAAAAAAAAAAAAAACCAGCGCCTAAATGAACAGTGCAAATAGGCATATCTACAGTAGCCCTTTGATGAACAGTAAATTTTTTATTATTTTTTTATTATTTTCAGTTTTCCGTTTTCAGTTTTTAGTTTTCAGCAAAATAAGCGATATCCAAACTCACTCTTAGTTCAATTTCTTCAAAAATAGGAAAGCTGAAAAATCTAGTTTATCTAGACCTTTCTAATAACATGCTCACTAGTCCACTTTTTCATACTTTGACAAACCTGAGAAGCCTTGTTAAATTATACCTGGGTGGAAATTTCTTCAATGGTACAATCCCTACTGAAATTTGTAATATAAAAAGTTTGGACTCTGCATTTGGGTAAAAACAATCTTTTTGGTCCACTTCCGTATGAGCTTTCTCGGCTAACCAGATTACAATATCTTAATCTTTCCTCAAACAAAATTTCTGGAAGAGTATCTACCAATTTGGAAAATCTCGTCCATCTTTCTGTCTTAGACCTCTCACTTACGAATTTACATGCTCTGGAGCAATTGCTTTTAAGTAACAACAACTTAATTGGAAGCATTCCTCGAGTGGCTTACCCATTTAAGTTAACTACTATTGACCTTAGTCATAATCTGGTAAGTGGAGAAATACCTCCTCTGCTTGGGAACTTGAGCTTTTTACAGTACTTAGATCTCAGCAATAACAATTTCACCGGTAATATTCCTCCCAATCTTGTTTTCAGGCATCAAATGAATTTGTCTTACAACTCTTTGACTGGTCCACTCCCAGAGGATTTTAATTTCGTTTTTGGGCCAAAAACAATTATGGGCAACAAGGATTTATGTTGTGAAAAAAATATCTCAGGTTTCCATAATTGCTTTGGATCATTAATATTGGCTCCACAAGTACCAAAAACGTCACAAAATGGATAAAGATTATTCTTCGCATTGTCATTTCCTTCATCTTCTTATTACTCGGAATTGTGCTCCTTTCTCTCCAGAAGATAATCGAAAACAATTGTTCAGAGTGTAAAGCAAAGAGGAATGGGATATATTCTCAATATGGAATTATGATGGAAATATTGCATTTGAAGACATCATTACAGCAATAGAGGACTTTGACATCAGATATTGTATTGGAACCGGTGGTTATGGTAGTGTTTACCAAGCAATGCTACCAAGTGGAAAAGTGATTACCCTTAAAAAACTTCACCGTTTAGAATCTCAAGAGCCTGCTTTTGACAATAGTTATAGGAATGAAGCCAAAGTGTTATCTGGAGTTCATCATTGTAATAACGTGAAGCTTTATGGGTTTTGTCTACACCAACTCTCTTCTATTTCCAAGGCAATCACGTGGGTCTTGCAGGTTTCAATTTTGAAATTTTACATTCTATTTTTATTTTTCTGTACTTATATTTAATTCAATTTTTTTTTTTTTTTTTTTAAGTCTTAGATAAAGTTAGACTGATATGATATGTTGGACTTGGGCCATTTTTATTGGGTATGTTGAACTAAACATATATAGGTTGGATATAAATTTAATAACTATATGCGCACTTTTAACTCAATCCATGTACAATATATATGTTTTAGCGGTAATTTCAAAATGGTATATCATTATTAATTGGTACTGAAATATTTCCTTTTTTTGAACAAATCGAAACGTCTTCCAGTACGATATTGACTCCTTTGATGTAAACACATAAAAATATTAAATATTGTATGTATTTGCAAAAAGTGTAAAATATTTACCACTTTTACAAATATGTATAAAATTTACTACCTTTTGTATCTACCATGTAAGTTTATAATTTACATTATAAGTACAAATCTATAAAAATGCATTAGCTTATTCCTAGTGTTCGTTTTCTAGATTAGCTGCTCATGTTCGTAGTGACAAGTGGGTGCTAGAATGTGATCATTGTATTGCATGTGGATGGCTATTGAGATATCAAGCACCTAGTTGTTGTTGAAGGAGTTTCCTATGTCCTATGCGTCAGGATTTTAAGTTTAATTTAAAATATTGCTTTTGTGAGGAGTTATTTAATATTTTTGTTAATATTTTTAAATTTTGTGGAATTTGGATCATTTGGATATTTTGGAGATTATATTTACTGATTAAATATATACTTTTAGGGATCAATTGTGACTTGTTGAGTGATCACTTGAGTCATGACCCTTTTTTGATTGTTATTATTGTTATAATTATGTTGTCCTTGTAGAGGGGAGACTTTGAATGGAAAATGGAAAATCTACTCTCGAAAGTCTTTTGGCCCTTGTTGTACGCAAGACTTGCAACTCAAATTCTGCATGTCACGTCAAATAGACTTAGAAGTTAGAGTACAAATACAAAGGTCAAATTACAATGATGCATGTGTTTTATTTTTTCTTTGAGAAGATGATGCATGTGTTATTAAGAGGGCCTAATCAAGTAAATTTAATGTCCAACCTTAAATTTACATGCCACTAAATTAAACTTAATTGATATTCATATTAAATTATAATAAAATTAAGATAATTATCATCCCATGCAAATCTTGTTAGAACTATTTGAACATTTACAATTGAAATAATTAAATAGATGGCTAAATCATATCAAACTCCTTAAACAGCCCTATAAATATAGGTACACTCCTTTGAACATCAAAGCACCGAACTTTTGAAGAGCTTCGATCAATACACAAAAGCCTAATTTTTTTTTTTTTTTTTCATTTGTTTGTCCCTAACTTATATCCTTGAAACTTTCAAATCCTGATAATAATAATAATAATAATAATAATAATAATAATAATAATAACAGCTTTCAAATCAAAACTAGTTTTGAAGAGAAGAATAAGAGAATCTTCCTTTGCTAAAGGTTTTATACGAAAAGAAAATCTGTTCTACTCTTAAGGATTCAATGATAAAGAATTGCCCATACTATTTAGTCTTCTTCTTTTTTACTCAAATTTATTGTGTGCAATATTCTTAATGGTTAAAAATTTGAGAGATAGCCACTTCTTCGCCATTCCTATTTTTATACTCACTATGCCAAATTTAATGATTTTTATTTACGTACTTTGATAATTGTAAGGTCAAATTATTAATTTGTTCTTTAACTATTGTGTCAAGATCACTATCAACTATTAATTATATGAATTTAGTCCCCCTAAATTTTGAAACCAAGTCAATTTTGTCCTTAAATTTCCCCCTTTCGTTTAAATTTAACGAAATTAATTATTGTGAAAAATGAGACATGTTATATTGTTATTATGAAAAGTATAAAATTTCAAAAACAAATAAATTTAAATATTTAATTTTGTTAAAATTTAAACATAAAGGAGAACCAAAAATGAAATTGATGATGAGGTTCTAAATTAACACACTTAATAGCTAATAGTATGGTCACCAAATTGAACTTTACTTAATAATTAGAGGACTCAAAATTACTTTTAATTTTAACAATTTAATCAGAATTTTTTGACAAATTATAATCACGTTAAGACTAGAATAGGAGGACATTCAGCCTAAAAAAAAAAAAGAAAAAAGAAAAAAAAAGACTAGAATAGAACAAAAATAAGCATTCAATTCACGAGGTATTGCTGAGTTTTGAAATATCAAATAAATGTGTGGCATTTTCTCTGCAAATAAAAAGATTCCACACGGCAATCACATTTTTTTTCCAAGTTCTCGTGGGTCCCACATGCAGCAGGAGACTGGAGACTCAAGACCGCTCCCTCCATCCGACAATTGTATAAACTATAAAGTCTAAATGAACTATTTGCAATCGGAATAATCAATTATTTTGCTTAGTAAAATTGTATTGAACTAAAACGATCATCAATTATCCACCAAATATTGGATTACTACTATCGTAATCATAAACCATGTGGGTAGCGCAAATACTTCTACGGTTAAAAAACCTCAGTCACCGCCACTAGCCCAAGAAGCAAGGGCTCTGAACCAGACTATGTGGTCGTGGAGCTGGCAGTATGCAGAAAGCACCTCAAGTCCTTGCAAGTGGGCTGGTATCGTTTGCAATGATGGTGGAAGCATGATAGAGATCAACTTAGACGATACCATTTGGTATGAGAATGGCAAGTTACACAATTTCAACTGCAACTTCTCTTCATTCCCAAATTTGGTCCGATTCAAGCTAGCAGGAATGGGGCTATATGGGAGCATCTCGCCAGAGATTGGTAGTGTTTCTAAACTCACTTACCTTATCTTGGAATAGTCTTTCGGGTGAACCACCTCTCTCACTTGCAAAATTCACTCAATTAGAGAAGCTTGATATTTCTTTCAAAACAATGAGCGGTCCAATTCCCTTACAATTGGGAAACATGAGTAGCCTTGTTGAATTGTACTTGGGTGGAAATAACTTCAGTTGTACAATCCCTTCAACTTTTGGTCTTTTGACTTTTGGTCTTTTATTACACAGATTTGAAATTGAAACCAATCAATCACAAATGAAATCTACAATTGAATCCAAGAGAGAGTTAAATAAATGTAAATTTGTACTTGATAAATGTTGAATGAACAAATTGGAAACTCTTTGCCAGGAATGCTCATTCAGGAAGCGTAAAGAAATTGAAGAGACCGAAAATACTCTCTGCTTTGTAATCCACAAATTACCCAAAACAATTTCAACTCGAAAATCCAAAACCAAACCAAAGCAACACATATACCCTAGCCATAAACCAAATCTAATCCTTTAATTGATCAAAACAAAATCTAACCCAAATGCCTAAAATTTGACCAACAATAGTTAGCATTGCTGTAACAATTCAGTCGGGTTCAGACAATGTTCATGCTCTTTTACATTTAAACATTTACAATAATAATAATCTCTAAGAAAATGCATCAATTAACCTTTTTTTTAACCTCAGTAAAACACATATATGTTCAATATACAAATCTCACCAATAATGGAGGATTTAAAGGTTCTCTAAAGAGACTGCGCCAAATTTTTTAATTTTTTTAAAAACATTAAAGCAGAAATATTTTCAACTGGCAAAATTCCCCAATAATGGAGAATTAAAAGGCTTTCCGAGATATAACTCCCAAAGTAAATTGACGATGAGCCCTACTTATTTTCCATTTCCCTTCATATTGACTCCTAGAAATGTGCTACAAAATTTCAAAGACTAGTGGCAGATGGGAAGCCAAAGCTTTTTTTCTAATTAAAACATGATAAGTCACTAACCAATTTGAGTCTTAAGAATTGAAAATGATCTCTACCATATTTAGATGTACCAAAATGAAGAGTTCAAAATATGGTAATCCAATAGCTATAATTAAATTGAAGATCGTAATTATAGCATTTGGCAATCATAAGCTCATAAAGTGTTGTCTTCTGTGTTTTGTAATTGTAGTTGTAATGTGAACTTCTAGACATGTTAACTGTAGGTATAAATAGCACTTCATGTGTGGGAATTACTACATTTTTTTCGTAAAACATAAATCATGCATTTTCAACAATTACAGAATAATCACTAATAGAACTCAAAACCCTTAAAAGCAAGATAATGTAATCATTGAGTTAGACTGAATTGGAAAACCTCACAAACACACAAATAAGCCAACTTGACTACAAAACATAGCAGACAAAAAAAAAATCACGGAGAACTCTAACTATCTATTTGGCTACCAGAAGAAGATTAATGGAATCATAATAGTGTTATAGGTCAATTGAATCTAGAACAAAAACCAATTCAAACCTGAGTCTACCCACACCTAAGTATGAAAAAACATCTTGATCTACCTTAATCTGTAAAATCTTCAAATTAGCACTTGAATCAAACCATTCACTTACAAACCAACGACTTTGAGTACAACACTACTTATTTAATAGGAAGAACAGCAGCCTGAGCTTATATGCAAAAATTAGTGAAATTAAGATGGATGCACAGAGTTCCAAAATTAAGATACCCAAACTTGTAATAAATATTTGGTTATTTGGGTTTCGTCACACATTCAAGCATTCATTCAAATAGAAAAACAATAAATAGTCTTTCAGGATAGAGAAAAATTATAGTGCCCTGAAAAAGAAAACCCCGAATTGTCAGTCTTCCAAGGAGAAAGAGAGATTGGCATTAAATTATAGACAAATTTAATATTTGTATATTCCTGTTTCTTCTATTGAGGCGAACATTTTCAGTATTGCATTCAAACTAATTAACCAGAACTGATTTAAACAACAGGGGATATATTGTATGGGTTTTTCTTTAGAAGAAATCAATAAGAGTAGCAATTGAATATAAACACAGCAAACACAATAAGAGAAGTAGAAGTTTGGCCAAAATGTTGTTCTGTTTCGACTTTGGATTTGTGAAGGTTATGAAAAAGGGTAAGATGTGAAATCTTTTGCTATCTGCAAGAGATCTAGAACTGATAATATTTGAATTGTAGACTAGAGATATTTCATGGGTCCCTAAAACAATTCCAGTGAATAACAAAGCATTAACATTTGCACAAAGAAAAAAAAAATGATATCAAAAAATTAGAACTAAACAAAGAGCATGATAAATTTTTTGAACAATAAAAAATAATGGGAGAGAAATAGAGACAAAGAGACTAAATTTCATACCAATTCCAGTGAATAACAAAGCATTAACATTTGCATAGAGAAAAAAAATGATATCGAAAAATTTGAACTGAACAAAGAGCGTGATAAATTTTTTGAACAATATAAAATAATGGGAGAGAAATAGAGACAAAGAGACTAAATTTCATAACACATTAAAAAAAATAAAAATAAAAACCTATTGTCTTCTCCATGAACTTCAAAGTTCAACCAAAGCCTCTCTCTATTGCCTGTACCTTCTTTGTTTAAAATTTTTTTTCCTACTCTCTTTGCTGCCGTTTGACCCTGTACAGCGTAAATGAATCTAATATAAACCAATAAAATCTAACCTAAAAGCCTAAATCTAAATGAATCTAAACAAAACACCCAAACCTAAATCATATTTTTAATGACCTAATTTTAAAACATAAACCAAAAAAAAAAAAAAAAATTACCAATAGCAGGTCCGACGGGCTAAACCTTGTAAATGGCATGAGAGGCAGTCTTTTGGGAATGAAAAATAGGTGATGGTTAGAGGTAGGGTTGAGTGAAGATTTCTGAGATTTTGAAAGGTTTACTCGTATCAGTGAAGGTATCTGCTTTTAATCGATAGTGAGGGATTTTTTTTTTTTTTTTTTTTGAGAAGCAAGAGTGAGGGACTTTATTGGTGTTTAAAGAAATGAATCAGTGAATGTGAACATACATATGGTATGGATTGAATTTATATGATTTGACCAATGGATACAGCGGGTGGCATTCACATTTTCGTTGTTTTCAGTTTTCAGCCGCGTGGCAGATTTTTAAGTAGGGTTTTCTTCCTACATGACAGCACAGTCTTAATTGTAGAAAAAGGCTTCTGCTATTATATATAGTATATGATATGATATGATATGATATATATATATTTTGATGATTATTCCTTTATAACTCTTAATCACTAATCACTAATCAGCATGAGTCTCAAAAAACTTTGTGATTGGACTTTATCATACGTATAAAATAAGCATAGATTTTTTTATCTTTAATTTTTTTTTTAAATGAATATTGCTATTGTGTTCATCCTTATAAGAATTTAAGGACAAATTAAATTTTCATTATTTTTGACAATTTTTCTTTGGTTTAAATGAATTTTTTCTCAAGCTTTTAGAGGATGGACTTTAGATAAGATGTTCAACTTTTATACGCAAAGCAATGATTTTAAGTCTTGTACATGGAACAAATTGAGATAAGAAATTAAGAATATGTTCCATTTTGGTCAACCTTAGCTTGATTTGTCTAGACATCAATTTTCTCTCTTGCCAAAAGTCTAACTTATTTTAGGCGGAAGTTTCCTTGATTATTACTTGTATACAAAATTCCAGGATCATTAAATTGGAATAGGCCCTTACTGACCTAACCAATTGGAATTGGATGAAATTTCTTCCCATCCACACTAAACGTTGTGTACACTCCAAATTTTTTTTGCATTCTCATAATGATACGTTGTGGAAAGGTGTCATTCAAGTCCAACATGATTGAGAGTTGCAGTTGAGACTATGGCCCAGAAGCTTTATCATTCAATACTTTGTGAGAAAAATTAAACAATCATTTGATGTAATAGGAGACTATGGAATTTGACATTGTATACACTGGGGTCGTTCTTGATGTTGTGAAATTGCTGTAGGTATTAAAAACTCTAGTTTGATTAGTTGGCAAGTCATGTTCTTTAAGCGTGAAAAGTCTACAATGGAAAACTTTTATGTTCCTACAATAAATGTTTTGGAGAGAAAATTATTAGCCCCCCATCCCATTGGGACCCCCTATTTATACAAAGGAAAAAAAATTCCAATACTCTAGAGTATGATTTAGTTACATGGAATTTTTGTGCAATTGTGCCTAGATTTCTTTTTAAAAATTTAATTATAATTTAAACTCTAATTTGGTGATTTTTATATGATCCTGGTGGTTTGATTTTGATTTAGTAAATTTTCTTTGATTCCTTTATAATTTATATCTTGCGTTGGTTTAAATGAATTTTTTCTCAAGCTTTTAGAGGATGGGACTTTAGATAAGATGTTCAACTTTTATACGCCAAGCATTGATTGTAAGTCTTTTACATGGAACAAATTGAGATAAGAAATTAAGAATATGGTCCATTTTGGTTGGCCTTAGCTTGATTTGTCTAGATATCAATTTTCTCTCTTGCCAAAAGTCCGACTTATTTTAGGCAAAAGTTTCCTTGATTATTATTTGTATACAAAATTCTAGGATCATTAAATTGGAGTAGGCCCTTACTGACCTAACAATTGGAATACGATGATATTTCTTCCCATCCACACTAAACGTTGTGTACACTCCAAATTTTTAATGCATCTCATAATGATATGTTGTGGAAAGGTGTCATCCATGTCCAACATGATTGAGAGTTGTAGTTGAGACTATGGCCCAAAAGCTTTACTATTCAATACTTTGCAAGAAATATTAAACACTCATTTGATGTAATAGGAGACTATGGAATTTGACACTATATACACTGGGTTTGTTCTTGATGTTGTGAAATTGCTATAGGTATTAAAAACTCTAGTTTGATTAGTTGGCAAGTCATGTTCTTTAAGCGTGAAAAGTCTACAATGGAAAACTTTTATGTTCCTACAATAAATGTTTTGGAGAGAAAATTGTTAACCCCCCATCCGATTGGGACCCCCTATTTATACAAAGAAAAAAATTCCAATACTCCAAAGTTACATGGAAGTTTTGTGCAATTGTGCCTAGATTTCTTTTAAAAATTTAATTATAATTTAAACTCTAATTTGGTGATTTTTATATGATTTTTGAGGTTTGATTTTGATTCAGTAAATTTTCATTATTTTTTACAAATTTTCTTTGATTCCTTTATAATTTATATATTGTGTTGGTTTAAATGAATTTTTTCTCAAGCTTTCAGAGGATGGACTTTAGATAAGATGTTCAACTTTTATACGCCAAGCATTGATTGTAAGTCTTGTACATGGAACAAATCGAGATAAGAAATTAAGAATATGGTCTATTTTGGTTAGCCTTAACTTGATTTATCTAGACATCAATTTTTCTCTCTTGACAAAAGTTCGACTTATTTTAGGCGGAAGTTTCCTTGATTATTACTTGTATAGAAAATTCCAGGATCATTAAATTGGAATAGGCCCTTACTGACCTAACCAATTGGAATAGGATGAAATTTCTTCCCATCCACACTAAACGTTGTGTACACTCCAAATTTTTTCTACATCTCATAATGATACATTGTGGAAAGGTGTCATCTAAGTCCAACATGATTGAGAGTTGTAGTTGAGACTATGGCCTAGAAGCTTTACTATTCAATACTTTGCAAGAAAAATTAAACACTCATTTGATGTAACAAGAGACTATGGAATTTGAAATTATATATACTGGGGTTTGTTCTTGATGTTGTGAAATTGTTGTAGGTATTAAAAACTCTAGTTTGATTAGTTGGCAAGTAATGTTCTTTAAGCGTGAAAAGTCTACAATGGAAAACTTTTATGTTCCTACAATAAATATTTTGGAAAGAAAATTGTTAGCGCCCCATCCTATTGGAACCACCTATTTATACAAAGGAAAAAAGGTCCATACTCCTGAGTATGACTTTGTTACATGGAATTTTTGTGCAACTAGGCCTAGATTTCTTTTAAAAATTTAATTATAATTTAAACTCTAATTTGGTGATTTTTATATGATTTTTGTGGTTTGATTTTGATTTAGTAAATATATATTAGCCAAAAGAAACGAAGGTAGAACTATTAAAGAAATCTGTACTTTCAGATTAGCAATTACCAATGGCCAATGCTACATTGTCATTTGTGGTTGTGGTATGAATAAGTGGTATGTTGTTTGGGTGACTAATTGAGGCATAGAAATTAACCATATTAAAAGGGATTAGCAACTTTTTCTTTCTCCTTTACCATTTGTGGTATGTATATGCCTTTTTCACATATGCTCAAGTGAAGTACCCATTAGGATTTCCCTTAATTATGATAAAAATATTAATTTTTTTTTAAAGGAAGTTCTATATTTATTGAATGAAATATATATATATATATATATATATATATATATATATGTGTGTGTGTGTGTGTGTGTGTGTGTGTGTGGAGGGCCCTGTAGCTGAATTGACATCTCTCCATACACAAAGTGTTTAGGGTTTAAGGGAGAAAATGTTCAAGTTGTGGGGTTAGCATACATATTGTAATTATTTCTAAATAATAAAAAAAAGGTATATATATATATATGTATGTATATACTGTTTTCCTTGAGCAAAAGCAATTGAGATGGAAGTGTGGAGTGGATGGTTTTTTTTTTTTAGTCCTTGAGTATTTTGGGTTTTTTCAAATGAGTAATGACTCCTCTTAGGCTCCTAAAATTTTTGGTTTACTGATTTTGCTATCTATAACTTGATTCTTCTTTACCTAATAAAGTTTGGAAGTTTTTGTAAGTACATAATTTCTTCAAGAAAATGAATAGAAATCTCCCTTCATGTTCATGCTCATGTTAATTTCATATTTGTATCTTTTGCAATACTCAATAAGTTGTTTACTCATTTTGTGAATTATCAACTGTAGTTTAAAAAAAGTATAAACACAATATTGTTCAATTAAACTAACTAACAACATTCCAATCATTATGTGCACAACTGGGTGATGAAATGGTTGTTCAGTTTATTTAAGAAATGTGATCTTGTTAATAGAAATTAAAAAATACAATAAATTTCATGCGTAGTCATTAATTATGCCTTTACGTATATCTTATACATTTTATGAGTTTTATTTTATATAAATGTATTTCATAAAATTAACAAAATTTATCATAAAACCCTTCATTGAATTTCTTAAAATCACTACATAGAAATGAAAGAAGTTTTTTTTTTTTTTTTTTCTAAAGCAATGTTCTCCAGTCATAATATTCACCAAAAAAGATGATACCAAAAAAAATTGTGCAACGCACAGGCCAATAACTAGTCTATATATATAATTAAAGCCAAAACTAAGAGAAAATCCAATTAAATTTTAAATTGGATTCCAATTATTGTTTAATTTTGCTTTACATGTCCAATTTAAGGTTTTTTTTTTCTTTTTTTTTTTTTTAAAAAATTGATTCCAAATACCGATGTACTCACCATTCCAAATACATTGCAATATACTAACTGTGGGCCCGAGAGGTCTGCAACCCAGCCCAAACTCTACCTGGGCCCAGAACCCGTGCCGAAGGCGTATCCTGCCGAGGACGAATGGTCAATGGCCGACGTGGCGAAGGGAATGGCTGAGGACTTACCCTGTCCTCGGTATTCCGGAGCTGTAATAGAAGGACCCACACTGCGGTGTAGGTAACCCCCAAACAGCCCCCCTCCAGGGGATGTGAACGAAATGGGGCCCATAAGGAAGCAGGGTGTGAAAGTTGGACTAAAGAAAACGCGTCCTTTCTTCAGTAAATGCACCTGCCAATACCCAGAGATGGTTGAAAAGAAAAGACGTTTGGACAGTGTGAACCTTGATCCATGCAACTAATAGAAAGTTAGGTGGGATGGCTGACGGGACGGACACAGAGATAAGCTCCCGCCTGACCTACAAGTGGAGGGTCAGGATCAACCAGGCCGGACTATATAATAAAAAGGAAGGTGCGCCAAAAAAGTGGGGGGGGGGGGGGCGGGGAAAAAGTGGCCAAGAAACGAGAGCCTCCCAGCTCACCTCCATGAGAAGTACTCTAGGGGTGACGATCATTTAACCTTGTATGAACCCCCTGAACAAACCCACCGCCTATCGATCAAGGCCTAGCCTTTCAAACCCACGCTCTACAAATGATATTGTTAGGGCCGTTTTACGTGCGAACCTGACACTGTTACGGTCCGCCACGAATCGTGACCCTACAATTGGCGCCGTTGTGGGAAAGGCTTGCGTGTTGGCGCAGGTGGTAGGTTGAAACACTTCCTCTGTTATTTCTAACCGTTGGTTATAGAGTTCAAGTATAAAATCTCACTAGGGGCTACGTTTCTTGACGAGGGGCTTAGCTGAAGAGCTAACTCCCCTAAAAGCTAAAACTCCTCGTACGGAACAAACTAGGCGCTTGGTAACGTTAACCGTATAGATAAACTCAAGGGGCTCGGCTGAAGAGCTAGCTCCCCTAGAGCTAAAGGCAAGCCAAGGCCCCATACAAAGAGAAAACTAGGTTTTGGACAGAACCAAGGCATTGCGGGAAAAACCAACTACCTGGATGTGGAAAACTAGGTTTTGGACAGAACCAAGGCATTGCATAGTCCTCGGACTCAAGCCTGTGGGAAAACCAACTACCTGGATGTGGAAAACTAGGTTTTGGACAGAACCAAGGCATTGCATAGTCCTCGGACTCAAGCCTGTGGGAAAACCAACTACCTGGATGTGGAAAACTAGGTTTTGGACAGAACCAAGGCATTGCATAGTCCTCGGACCCAAGCCTCTGGGGAAACCAACTACCTGGATGTAATGAAAACTAGGTTTTGGACAGAACCAAGGCATTGCATGGTCCTCGGACTCAAGCCTCTGGGGAAACCAACTACCTGGATGTAATGAAAACTAGGTTTTGGACAGAACCAAGGCATTGCATGGTCCTCGGACTCAAGCCTATGGGAAAACCAACTACCTGGATGTGGGAAACTGAGTTTTGGATTAGGAAAACTAAACACTAAACGAGATTTAGCTACTCTGCGTGATGGCGAAAATGGTGCTTATATCTTCGCAAAAACAAAGGTTAGAAATGAATCTAAGGCCTCTGTGGGCACAAGTAAATGAGAATTTGGGGAACATAGTGTTAAATGTCTTGCATGCATAGTTATTTGTACATATTAAAATGAGTCAACGCAGAGTTTATAAGCAAATAATGCGCATTAACAAGGGCATATAACAAATATATACATGTTCAAATACTTGAAAACTATTGATAAATTAGGAAGTTTGCGAAAGGAAAAGAGACAAATTAATTGTTCGAATAGAAACAAATACAAAAGCCCAACCAAGGCTTCTACTTTTCTGCTTGTTTGTCGGTTGCATTTTTGGAGGTGGGATTAGGGTCAGCTTCAATGCCTGGAATGACGGTTTCTTCTAAGGAAGATTGAATAGGGCCAACACTGGTACCCTGAGTGACCATAGCAAGGGGAATGGCCTGTGGCAACTGTGCAGGAGCGGCTAGTTCTTCTGTACTCGACACCTGAACGCCCACCTTGGGTTCAGTCATTTCTGTAGGTATCTCAGGATCCGCATGCTGCGATATTACCACCACATCTTGAAGTATTCCCTCTTTGGGCGCCTTGCTAGTAGAACCACTGGCTTGTAAGTTTCCCGATGGGGTGACCTCTTCCTCGGGTTGAGCATCCGTGGTCACAGAGCTAGTGGAAGTGGTGTCACGGATGGCCGCCGGGTAGAAAACGCTCTCTGCCTTCCACAAATCTGATGAAGCGTCCACTCCAGCTCGCTTCAATGCCTCTTCCCAGACTTGGGAGCAATAAAACCTGCATACTCCAGGAATCTGCGCCTTGAGGGTGGCTTGGGTTTCGGCTACTCCCATGTTATAACCATCATCCTCGGCCATATTCTTGGCGGCCTCTGCCTCATTCCTGGCAAATTCGGCCTCCTGCTTTGCCCGCACGGCTTCATCCCGGGCATAGTCTGCCACTCCTTTTTCATGCAAGGCCACGGTCAGCTGCTTATTCAAATCCTCGATTAGGTCTCTGGCTATTCGCAGCTGGTCCTCGGCTTCAATTGCACGCTTGGTTTGGTCCTTGGCCTGTTTCTGGGCACTATCAAGGCCCGCCGAGACGTTATCCCTCTCGCGAGTAGTCATTATTAAATCATCCTTGACTTTAGCGAGTTCCTTTTCAGAAGCTTCGAGTGTTTTAGAGGTTGTTATGCATTTCTTACGTTCGTTCTCGGCTGCCTTACTCCTGTCATGCACCTCTTCCTCCATCCTATAGGTTGCCTGGAGAGCCTGTCAAGGAAGATGAACACATAGTGAGCGGTAAGCCGGTAACAAAGGATGATAAGGTGTTAGGTGGCCAGAAATCTTACCATGCACAAGTATCTCTTGGTGCTGAGAAAAACCTCCTGCATCCTCATTCTCTTCAGCTCGTCCATATCATTAGGGAGCAATATGGTTCTCCCTAATGCGTCCGCCACGTATTCACCCTCGCCGTCTCCGAGGGCCCTCAGGGAGGCCGTTTCCAGTAATGGACCCCCGTGAAGCATTGGGGCAGGGAGCCAGGCGCTCGGTAGGGATTGGGAATCAATTCCTTTCCCCTTGCCTTGAGGGGTTTGAACTGCGGGTCCTTTGCCCTTGCTTTGGGGCCCGAGCTTCAGTTGTTTTGTGCGCGGAGCCTCATCCTTCTCCTTTGAAGGTTGGGATTTTCCCTTATCCGCGGTATCCTTGCCCTTGGGGCTCCTCTTTCTCTTAGAATCAGCACCTTCAGGTCTGGGGGACTGAGCTGGTTGGGAGGGGGTGGGAGGTTCGGGGCGATTGGATTGTGGCTGGGATTTGGTGGATGATGACCGGGTTTGGATTGTAAGGGGTCGAGGCGGTGGAGGAAGAGCATCGGGTTGTGGTGACTCCTGGGTATCCTTCCCTGGTTGGGCCTCGAGGAGTTGGAGAAGGGGGGTTAAAGGTATTCTCTTGACTCCCATCTCGGCTTGCGAAGAGGTGCCTATTAACGACAATTCAGCCTCGGACAAGGCTGGGTCACCTAGGTCACCAGGAGGGTCCTCTGATTGATAGACTAAATCAAAAACCCCGAACCCCTCCTCCGTCAGATCGGGTTCACCTTCGTCCTCGGCTGCTTGATGAGATGAAGATGGACCCACCAGGGGGATGTTCTTGGGGACAGCTGGCTCCTGAGAGATTAAAAATCCGTTCTCTACTACGGTAATTTTTGGGAGCCAAGGACGGCGGGCACTGATCACGTGCTTTGCGTCCCCAAACGACTTCTGAACTGGAGGGTACCCTAGTATTTTGTGAGCTGCACGGACTTGGCCATCACTGCCATTCACAAAAACTGCCGATTGTAAAACGGTCTCCAAATCCGCCCGATTGACTAAATGAAAATGCCGTGTATAGGCACGTACATCTACAAAAACAACAAACATATGTATGCATGGTTAGTTATCGAAAGACATTAGATTAGAATGGATTAAAGGGGTATCCCTCTTCCATTCCTGAAACCCCACCTGGTTCTCCTTCTACTACGGGGCATGGGTCGCCATCATGCCACTCCCCAGAGACAATAAGGAAATCCTTGTTCAGTCCCTTGTTGGAATCAGGAAGGCACTGGATCAACCGAACCCTATCGTCCCTTGACCTCATGTAATAGGTTTTTCCTTTCAATTTCTGGAGGTTATAGCACCAATTTACATCATGGTGGGTCAGTCTTAAATCCATCTTCTCATTTAAAGCGTCCACGCAACCCAAAATCCTAAGAACGTTGCCGGCACACTGGGTAGGGGCTAAACGGAAATGCCTGAGATAACCCCTTGTCACTGGCCCCATAGGGATTCTCATACCTCCCTCTACAAAGGCGAGGACGGGAATTACAACCGCGCCCGTTCCCCTCTTAATGTGCCATTCCCCCATCTTACTGTGCTCCAGACTTACATTGGGGGGAATCTTATAATCGACGATGAACTTACTCATCAGTGTCGACCAACTTCCTCAACCTCAATTTAGTCGCCTTTGTCATCTACTAGCACAAACCTAACCCGCGACGGAAAAGAAAGGGAGCCAGAGAGAAATAAACCCAGAAAAAGAAAAAATGCGAGTTAATGAAGACAGGAAACTTACATAAAGGGAGAGTTACGCTTCGGATGGGCTATATGTGCTTGAGATAAACTTGAATTTGGGCGGAAGTTCAGAAGAACCCTGGATACACGCGCTAAAACTCTTAGGTGTACAACTGGAGAGACGATTCCATCTCCAGAATATCTTTTATACTTTCTAGGGTAAACTGCACGCCCATTTTCCCGCCTAAAGAGGCCAGGAAATCATCACCGTTCGATTTTCATCACACCGTTGAACGTGGGAAGCACCAAGTCACCCGCATTTAATAAGGCCACGT
>NC_044907.1:95288785-95320221 GCF_001633185.2 Quercus lobata
TCCAATATTCCCTTATTATCCCAATTCCACTGATGGAAGTTTAGAATTCAACGAAATATCTCCAATATTCACTCATTATCCCAATGGAAGTTTAGAATTCAACGAAATATCTCCAATATTCCCTGATTATCCCAATTCCACTGACGGAAGTTTAGAATTCAAATTCAACGAAATATCTCCAATATTCCCTGATTATCCCAATTCCACTGATGGAAGTTTAGAATTCAATGAAATATCTCCAATACTCACTCATTATCCCAATTCCATATGGTCATACTTCCCACCGGCTAGGTCTTGTAGTGATTCCGAAAATAATTATGAAATAATATTTCCATATGGCAGTTCTCCAGAATCCAACGAAACACAATTCTCTTATTCCATAATGTCATTCTTCCCACCAGCCAGGTCTCAATCAGACATTTCTGAAAATTTTACAATGACTTCGACTAATCCTTCCATATCAGCTAGCCCAATTCCATACGGTCATACTTCGACTAATCAAAATTCCATAGTGTCATTCTTCTCACCGGCCAGGTCTAGTAGTGTTTCCGAAAATCATTATGAAATAATATTTCCAAATCCTTCCATACCAACTAATGGACCAACAAGTCTTTCCATTTCATTACTCTTCCCACCCACCATGTCTGAGACTGAAACATATGGCAGTTCTTCAGAATCCAACGAAACACAATTCTCTTATTCCATAATGTCATTCTTCCCACCAGCCAGGTCTCAATCAGACATCTCTGACAATTTTACAATGATTTCAACTAATCCTTCCATGTCAGCTAGCCCAATACACACAATCGAAGCAGAAACCTTCTTAGAATATTTTTCTTTGCAAATGCTACTTGAAGCCACTAACAACTTCTCAGAAGATCACAAAATTCCAACTAGTAGCTTTGGCTCAGTCTACCGTGCAACTTTAGATGACGGCCGAGAAGTGGCTATAAAGCGTGCTGAAATTGCAATGTTTAAACCATGTGTGAGCAAGCACTACAGTGTATTGAAAACTTTGTCCCGCCTTAGTCACAAGAATCTTGTTCCCTTCTTGGGATTTTGTGGGGATGATAATGATGAGCTTGTATTGGTCTATGATTACATGAGAAATGGTAGCCTTCATGACCATCTTCATAAGCTTAGTACTCCCCTAAAGTCATGGGTTGCCCGGATTAAAGTGGCACTAGACGTAGCTAGAGGCATTGAGTACCTGCACATATATGCAATTCCACCAACATATATGCAATTCCACCAATCATACATGGCGATATCAAGTTGTCTAACATATTATTAGATGCCACATGGGATGCCAAGGTGACTGATTTCGGCCTATCTTTGATGGTCCCCATGCCTGCAGGCACTGTTGGATACATGGACCCTGAGTGCCATTGGCTTCAACAGTTGACAACTAAAAGTGATGTGTATGGCTTTGGAGTATTATTGCTACAAATGTTGTCCGGGTACAACACAATTCATTTTGATATAAATGGTGTGCCATGGAATGTAGTTGATTTTGTAGTTCCATACATTGTCCAAGATAAAATTTACAGGGTTTTGGACCCAAAAGTACCAACACCTACCCCAGTTGTAATAGACGCACTGGCATATGTTGGGTATCTAGCAGTGGATTGTGTAAGTCCGGACGGTCTTAATCGCCCCTCAATGACTGAGATTGCAAAAAGCCTACAAAGAGCCTTGGACGTGTGTTTAGGTAAACCAATTAACTGAACATTAACATTAATGTTAGGTGGCGTGGTAGGTGGAGGTGATGAAGCTACCGGCCAAATATAAATAACTTGACGTTAAATAGTTTTCATCTATTTTTGATAGTTTTAAATCCTAATACAATCTTGAATGTTAATGAATATTCCTTTTGGTAGATTTGATTGATTTTCCTTTTGTTGTGAGGTTTGGGGGTTCAATGGGCTCTTTGTGGATTGATTGGAAGATACCCAATTGGTCAATTGGATCAGTTTGCTCTTTGGAGCTCTATTTTGGTTGATTCAAGCACATTCTTTATCTATACTGAAGTTCAAATTATTTTAATTGCCATACAAAAGAAAAATTAAAGCCATTATAGGTTGATTTCAATAGCATCCTTCTCGTAAGTATGATTACTTCACTCAATATTATGAGACTTATGATTCAATTAGTGATTTCAGCGCACATAATTTTCTGTTCTATATACTTTGAATCTCACCCTAATTCATTCTGGCTTGAGGCATATATTTAATGTCAGTATATATCACAAAACTTTTAAGATGTTGAAATATTTTTTTATACTTTTTTTTTTCCAATAATTAAAACATTTTGAACAGCTCAAGGACCAAGTAGAAACTTTTCAAAGTATAAGGATCAAATTGAAAACAACTCCAAAATACAGGGATAAAAAAGGAGTTTCGCTAAAAATAAATTATTAAATTTTGGGATAATTTTTAATTTATCCCTTAAAATTTTGATATGCTCCCCTAATGTTAGGCATCATTTTTGAGGAAGCAAAATAAATAAATAAATAAACAAGACCCTTCTTTCTATGTTTGGTGTTGATATGTCCATTAAGTGTCGCCTAAGTCTATCACGTGTTAATTGGCCCAATGATATCATGCCACATCGATTTAATTATTACATATAATTAAATTACCTAAAAACTTTAAAAATTAAAATAAATCTCACAAATCTAATATACTAAAATAAAATAAAATAATTTTGTTCTTTCTTTTCAAATTTTTTTAGAATATAGATTCTTGGATGAATAAACCGCAATCTTCTACGCCCAAAATCTTTTCCACTTTAATTACATTACAAACAAGAAATCAATTTACATAAATTATTTGAAAGAACTGACAAGATTAGACAAAGATAAAGAAATTTAAAATTTAAATCAAGATTTGACCAAGATAAAGGTTTGGAAAAAAGAAAGAAAGAAAGGTGAACCAACAAGCTTTACCAATCAATCGCCTCTCAAATCCTTTTCCAAATTGATCTCTATACACAACCTTTGCCAAAATCTCTTAACCAAATTAAACCTCAATCCCTAAAATTCTGTTCTTCCTCTACGCTCTCAGCATTCAGCAAAACACCACCACCATTTCTCACTAACCAAGCAGAAACCAATTGAGAATTTTGTTGGAGTTCAAATAGGATCTAATCTAGCCAATAACTTGAAACACATGATCATAAATGATAAACGACAATAGTTTAATTGTTTTAGTTTCCTATGCTACAGGTCATATAGTAAGTACAGGTCATATAGTTTCCTATAACTACAGGTCATATAGTAAGTAGTTATAGTGTTTGTCACGTGGTTATTGGTTACATTGTGTAATCAGTATGATTACTCTGTTCTTAAATTATAAAAACAAAGTTTTAACTTCTTTTGCTAATAAAAGAGAATTAAATACTTTCTCATCATATTTTGATATTTTTGGTTGCAGAATTTTTTGCCAACAACAGCTCAGACACTGGTAGCTGGATAAGGAATGGAACAACAAATCCAAATCCAGACTTCCCTAAGCAGCTTTCATTTGCATCACTCTTCCCAGCCTACAACTCTGACACTGAAACTGATGCTAGTTCAGAATCCAACGAAATACCTCCAAAATTAGCTCTTTATTCCAATTTTATAATGTCGTTCTTTTTAGCCAGGTCTCAATCAGACAGTAGTAGTTCTGAAAATTATGAAATAATTCCCACTGATCCTCTATTATCAAAAAGCCCTACATGCATAATCTAAAGGAATGCCTCGGATATTCTCTCATTCCAAAAAAAAAATCCATACTTTCATTCTTTTCAGCAGCCAAGACTCAAACAGTTCTGAAAATGATGAGATGATTCAGATAAGGCCTACTAGGCACACAATCCTAGCAACAAGCTTCAAAGACTTGATGGGAATTGTGGATAGGAGAGAATTTCCATTGCAAATGCTAGCTCCTTGAAGCCACAAACAACTTCTCAGAAGATCACAAGATTGGAACGGGTAGCCTTGGCTCAATCTGCCATGCCACTTTAGATGATGGCCGAGTAGTGGCTATCAAGCGTGCTGAAATTTCAAAGTCTAAACCATATGAATCATATGTGAACGATTGCAAGTACCATGACAATGCTTTCCAAAGTGAATTGAAAGCTTTGTCCCGCCTCAATCACAAGAATCTTGTTCCCTAATTAATTAGGATTTTGTGAGGATAATAAAGAGCTCCTTGGCTCCGAAGGCAGTGGAGGTGATCAAGATAGAGGCATTGGATCGGCGGATGTGTTGGTGGCATTCCTTGCAGTGGATCACAAAAGCAATATGGTGTTTCGTTGATTCGCATTTTCCTATATGGGGTGGGTAGGCTTTGAATATAGTTTTGTTTCATTCGTAACTATTGGCGGTTGAGCCTGTATTGTCAAATAGTCAGATGCTATAAGTGGCCTTTTTCCCAGTTTGTTTCTGTTTAAGTCGAATGTTCTATTCGGGTGTATTTAGTCCAATTATATCTTATTGGCTTGTACACGGTATATTTTGGGCCAAAGCTTAATTATGGTACCCGATTAAATCGCACACGATTATTTATTTCTTATAACCCTATTGGTAAGGATTCATGGCCTTGGGGGAATAGGCATGACTACAGTTAGATCCAAAAAAATAAAAAAGAATAAAAAAGAGGGAAAGTCTTCCATTCAAGTAGAAGACCATGAAAGTCTTCCATGCTGAAGGACGATCTTACCTAAAAGGCCGCCCATACAAGAAAACCATCTTCCACCATCAGTTGCCCAACTGTAAGGTTGAATTTATTCGACCATCTAATTGGCTTTATTCCGTGCCAAATTTGCTTGTAATTCAGCATTTAGTAACCCTGTATTTAGGTGGGTTTGATGTAAGGGTAGTGAGTGAGATAGAGTGAAGATTGCTCAAGAGTGTGCAAAAAAACAGAGACTCGCGGGTGAGTCGCGGCTGCAAGCCGCCAGAAGCAGCACACGTGCCAAGCATGCTGGAAGATGAACAGTCATGCTAGCTGGAGCACTACAGGACAAAACAGGACAACTGGCCATACGGTTATCTCTCGACTGGATCTCGCAACTTGGTCAAGCCGCGAGGTCAAGCCGCAAGCCACCCCTGTTTTGTAAAACCTGACGTTTCACATTCCTCTCCCACTCCAGTATAAATACCCATTTTACCCACGATTGAAAGAGAGGTTCCAGAGAGAATTTTGAGAGAGAAACCCTAAAGAAAAACAAGATTGATTCACCCACAATCTATACCTTAGAGTCTCTTCAAATTCCTCAACTCTCTTCCTATCCATTGTCAAATCCTCGAGAGGCATTATACCAAACCTGGTTCTCACCATCATCATCACTGTGAGACAGTTGTTTGGATTTCTGGGAAGCAGTTAGGAAGGAACCAATCTTCATTGGTTGATGCTATGGTCTAGTAGCGGAATCCGAGAAGCTAGAAAAGAAAAAGGTTCGGCGCAACCTCGTTGGAGCAAGAAGCTTGGAGGGCTTAGGTGCACTGGGTAGATTAGGCTTGGAGGGTCTATTGCTGTCCTTGTATCCCAACTGTATTTTCTAGTGGATTGCTTACCGCTTGGAGGGCGGCGGAGAGGTTTTACGCAGAGGGCTTCGGTTTCCTCTTCGATAACACATTGCGTGTTGTCTTTGTGTTTGCATCTTCCTTCCTCTTTATCTTTGCCTTTTCATTTATCTGCTGTGGATTTTAATTTGTTATGGCTTAGATAGTATTTAATCAATTTCATATTATAGCATATGTTAAGTTTCCGCACACTAGTTGTTTGACATATTGCTTGATTTGATTAAGTTGTAATTTGGGGGTCTAAACGTTCAAAGGTGTTTTTACACGTTTTTGAACTTTCAATTGGTATCAGAGCGGGTACACTACTATTGGTTTCATTACCATTGTGTGATCCTTGACTCCCTTTTGAGATGGATAGGTCTCAATCCCTAAATGCACCTCCATATTTTGATGGTAGTAATTATGCTTTTTGGAAGGTTCGCATGAGAGCTTTTCTGTGTTCTATTGATGACTCCGTTTGGGATGCTGTTGAGATTGGTTGGACCAAACCTGAGGCAGCCAAATCCACATGGGATAAGGCAGCACTTGCTGCATCTAATGCTAACAGTAAAGCACTCAATGCTATTTTCTGTGGTGTGTCTCCAGATGAATTTCACAGGATTTCTCATATTACCGTTGCCAAAGAAGCATGGGAGATTTTGGAAACCACCTATGAAGGCACGAAGAAAGTGAAAGACACCAAGTTGCAAATGCTGACCACTCGGTTTGAGGAGATCAAAATGAGTGAGGATGAGTCTTTTGACTCTTTCTATGGGAAGCGAAATGAAGTGGTTGTCAGCAAGTTCAACTTGGGGGAGAAAACAGAGGATTCAAAGATTGTAAGGAAGATCCTTCGATCATTGCCGGAAAGTTTTCGTGCTAAAGTGACAACGATTGAAGAGAGCAAGGACCTTGATGACATCAAAGTACAGGAGCTGGTTGGTTCTCTACAGACTTATGAGATGTCGCTGCCCAATCAACGGAAGAGTAAATCTCTTGCTCTAAAGACCATTAATGAGAAGGTGGAAGATCAAGACTCATCGGGAGAAGATGTGGTTGACAAAGATGTTGCATATCTTGTCAAAAATTTCAGAAAGTTTTTGAAATTCAAAAATAATGGCAAATTTGATGATAAAAGAAAATTCCAAAGTTCTGGAAGGGAGAAAAGGGATTTCAAAAAGAAAGATGGAAAAGAATCCCAACCCACACAAGGTGTCACTTGTTTCGAATGTAACGGGCATGGACACTTTAAGAAGGAATGTCCGAATTATTTGAAATCGAAAGGTAAAGTGTATGCCACGACATTGAGTGACTCGGATTCATCTGACTCAGAATCAGAAGAAAGCTGTGATGGAGAGGGGAACTATTCAGCTTTTATGACTATTGCTCATGTTGAGTCTTCTGATGAGTTGAATTTGCTTGTACAAGACCTTGGAGAACATAGTGATGATGAATCACTAGGAATTGTTGAAGAATCAGATGCTGAAGAAGATGAAAGCACAGCAAATCTTCAAGAGAATTATAACATACTCTTGAAGAAGTCGGGTGAGTACACAAGGGTGGCCAAGGCTGCTGTGAGAAAAATGAAGAAGGCTGAGGAGGACTACAAAAGTCTCCTAATCCGATATAGGGAGGCCAAATGTGAGATAGAAACACTGAATGGTGAGCTGTCCGAAACTTAAACAAAAGTGAGATTTCTTGAGAATGAGGTTGTGCAAGCAAATGCTAAAAAAGAGAGGGTCACTACCAAGAAGCTAGATGATGTTATCTCATCTCAAAAGAGTTTTTCAGACAAATCCGGATTGGGATATACCGGAGGAAGTGGTTCATCTGGAAATGTCACTAAAGAAGTGAAGTTTGTGAAGGCCAAAGATCCAGTTATAACTGACCCTACTGGTGAGAAGCTCGAGGTGGAGGAGAAGAAGAATGTGGTGAACCAACGGATGCTGAATCCCCGTAATCAATCTGTGGACAGGTCTGAATCTCGTGCCAAGTCACGCCCACGACCACAAAGAGGCCCTAGAGCGACTTATGTGTGTCATTATTGCGGATTTCAAGGGCATACTCGACCAAATTGCCAAAAGCTGAGAGCAAAGAACAGTGCAACTCCTCAAAGGTCAGGAGGACCTAGAAATGATAGAAGAATTTGGGCTGGAGATCAATCTAGAGATCATAATGGTGATCCCGGAATGATGAACGTGATGAAGATGATTGGTGCATTCACCAACTGCTTGGAAAGCTTCTCACGAAGGTTTGAAAGCCCTAACTCCCGTACCCAATCCTATAAGGAAATCACCCCAAACGTAAGTGACGTGTGGGTGAAAAAGGGTACTCATGCATAAGCATTATAACATGTCCATGCATTAATACTTCCTATGCTTTGTGACAATGTTTGTTTGTTTGTGTTGCTTGCTGTTTTTGCTATTGATTGTTTGCTTGTCTACTTGTACATATTTTTAATTTTGTCTTTTCAATCTTTTTGCTTCTTGTGTCAAAAATCCAAAAATCACATAAAAATTAGAAAATCAAAAAGCTTGATTGACTTTGTTGAGTTTTTGTCTCAAAACTTGTTTTGCCTTGTACCTTTGTGCTAATGGCTTTGTGCATTTTCGAGCATTGCTTGTTTTCATGCACTCATATCACTGTGGGAAAAATCTTGAAATCGTTGTGATTGTTGTAAATAGATCTTCAAACTTGTCATAAATGATTAGTGAATGGTTATGTTGATCTTGAGACATGCATAGACTTGTGTCTATATATCTTCCCACTATTTATTTTTGTTTTGCTAAAAAGAGCTCACCAAATGTAAATCTCCAAATGAAAAGAGATATTGAACTGCAAAAGCCTGTCGCACATTCTAGTATTTGACTAGGAAAAAGGGTAAGTGACCTTATATTAAAGTGAATGTTTATTCAAAAAGCCAAAGGCTTATTCTTTAAAGTGAAATATCAAATATCACTCTCACAATGAGAGGTGATTGACTCAAAAGATCAAAAAGATCAAATGTTATGATTGAAAGTGGAGTCAAATGTAAAGCTCCAAATTATGTTATCAAGTTTTGTGGGAGGTCATATATACATACTTCTATAATTGAGATGGGTCACATGATCTAGTGCTAATTGTGTATGTCTTGGTTGAATTGATCATTGAAGCTTCACATTAGACTAAGGACTATCTCATTGTTGATATCCACACACAACACACAAGTTTATGCTCAATAAATGCCATATTCATTTGTGTGATTGTACTTGATGAAATGTGTTTTCACATGCTCTATCTTTGTTAATTCAAGCACAAAAAGATTTTTGAGTGTTTTAGGTGTTTTTGGAAAGTATTTTGTTTGAAAAATCTGAAAATTTCAAAAATCCAGTTTTGCCCTGTTTTGGCGGCTTAGTCGCGGGTATGTCAAGTCGCGCGCCTCAGTCGCGTCTTCGTGGGTCATTTTTGGCGACTTGTTCGCGAGTGGAAGGTCCAGTCGCGAGGTTCACTCAGAGATTTTCACGGCTCAGCTCGCGACTCACTCGCGGGTAGACTTTCCAGTCGCGAAAAACACTTTGAAGAATTTTTTCAAATTTTTGTCCTTGAGTGCTTTGGCGGCTTGAGCTGGCGACTGTGTGGCGACTCAATCTAGTCGCGAAAATCGCGTGTTTGGCAGAAACAGGAGCAGTTTTTAAATCTTTTTCAGTTTTCCCTCGAACATTTGTAACTGTTCATCTTCTCTCCAAACTTCCTCCTTTCCAAACACTCCGTGAATCCATTTTCAACCCTCTTTGGTGCTTCATTTCTTATCCAAATCATCAAGAAAAGGTATGGGTTTTGCTTTCTCAATCTCATTTTCCTTTTCCTGGATATTTTTGTTACTGTTTGGATTGATATTGTGTTTGAAATACTTCTATATTTTTGTAATGGGTATGGCGTGTCTTGTTTGATATTTGTCTCGCCTGTTTTCATGTTGAGCGGTCACAATGTGTTTTTCATTGTTCTGATTTTTGCCTATTGCTGAGTCTGATAATCTTTTCTTAAATGGGTTTGGTGTTTATTTGACTTACTCATTTCACTTGCTTGAGTATTGATGTTGGATTTCGGTATTGATTACTGAGTTTTTAAGATATCATAATGTGTGTCTCTCAACCAAGTGCTCTAGTGTGGATGATTTGTTCTTCATGCTGAAATATTTTCCCATATTCATGTCTGTTGTGGTGTACTTTATGTTATCTGCTCTAAATGATCGAATGCTGTATCTGTGTGCATATCATGGTCATGATAACCTGTCTCATTGACAGTTGTTAGTTGTTTTGTCCATCTATGTCTTTGTGCACTATCACCATTTTGCTGCACCTATCATTTTGTGCTCCTTTGTATTGTTGGTAGTTTGATTGAGACTGCACTATCTTCAATTTGTGTTTATATATTGAAATTTTGTTTACACTGAATCTTGTTGACATTTATCTTGTGTGGTATTGTTGTTTGGTTCTTTGCTGTGGGCCTGTTCTCTTGCAGATGTCTCGTCGATCTTCCAGGGGTAAAGACATTGTTGCTGATGAACCAGCAACACCAGTTGCTAAAAGGACTCGACTATCATCTCAGGCTTCTTAAGACCCCAATGAGGATAGGTTCAGACTTCCGCTTAACTCACACGTCTACTCAAACGTGTTTGACAAGTCAACCACTATAGTGGAACGGGTGGTAGAGTTTAACACCTTAGGGACCACTTTCATCCCTCGAATCTTTGAGAAACGAGATTGGGCAAACTTGTTTGGGAACTTTGATGATCCAATGGATGAACTGATCAAAGAATGCTTCTCCAATGCAACTGATCTTGGACCTCAACTCATTTTCTAGGTCAGAGGAACAGAGTTTAGTGTTTCCCCATACTCCATCGCAGATCTTCTCGGCATCACCAGACCGCAGAATGTGAATATAACTCCTTACGATGAACGAACTCCAGAAGTTGGAGAAATTCTTCAAATCCTAGGATACGATCATGAAGTATCCAGTGCAGGAACATCCATCAGCACCGCAAAGTTTGCACCAGAGCTGACCACACTAAAATTGATCATGTTCACCAATCTCTACCCATTGTCCAACACTACATTCATCAATCTTGGGAGAGCTCTATTCCTGTGTGATCTTATTACAGGAGCCCCCATTGATATTTGTGCTCACATCTACTACACCTTGAGGAAGACCGCGTGTAGAACTGCAGCTCGAGGAATTATTCCATTTTGCAGTCTCATCATGAAGCTCATTCTTCGTGAAGGCATTATTCCTCCTGCAGATGGAAAAATGTTGACCCGTCAGCGTCCCATTTCCATGTTCACTCTTCAAGCTAGCAGAAGTCACTCCTCTAAATCACCAAGGAGTGTTCACATCTCTCCGGTTACTCCTTCTGCCCCTGACTCAGAGACACCTGCACATACCACATCTACATCACGTGCTGTTCCTGAAGCTTCACCGGCTAGTATTCCGCAAGCACAGACTGCTCCTCATACTGATAGAGTCGGCAGTGTTCTTGAGCATATTCAGAAACGCGTTGATGAGCTTGTGGCACTTCTCTACTCCACAAACAACCATGTCCAAATGCGTCTCGAGACTATGGAGAATCAGTTGGATGATATTCAACGAAAGTTGGATGAGAGCCTTTAGCTATTCGTGACAAAAAGGGGGAGAGCATTCAGTAAGGGGGAGAAAGTTTCAAAGGGAAGTGTGCATAGTGATAGGGGGAGTACACACATACTTTTGTCATACTTTTGTTTTTAGTCTTATCCTCTAAACTTATAGTTTTTGGTTTATGTTTGTTGGATTAGTTAATGTTTATATGGGTTTGATACACTGTGTTTTGGTGTATAGTTGTTTCTAACTCTTATCATATACTCTTGGTTTAAACTTTAATATATTTTGATGATGTTATTCAGGATGTTTAGTGTTTTGTACCCATGTGCTTTTGTAAGCTTTTAAGGTTTATGTTTTATGCATAGTTTGTAGGCTTTATGGTATGTACCTTGCTTAATGCAGCCTTTATGCTATGTTGAAATCAGTACTTTAATCTAAATGTTCTGCATTTTGGTTTATGTACTGTCACTCTTGTACCCTTGTAGGATTGTTCCTAGATGCATATACCTTGTGTGTTATGCATTGGTTGAGTGTTGAACATACAAGTGTCTTGCCTTGTGCTTGTTAACTTGTATGTTCTTGTGTTCATTCCAAGTGTGAATGAGCACTGTGATCACTACCTTGTGGTGTTCACTTGGTTGATCAAGTCATGGTTTGTTTCTTAAACCTCATCTATGTTTGATCACATATTGCCTGTTTCATATGCATTTTATGATTTTCTGCATACAATGATCATAGTGTATTGTTGTGTTTCAGGAGTATTATGTTCATATGATTCAAGTGCTTCACAGCTTCTAGAGTTAGGTGTGAGTGAGTTTTGTTCAACTGTTCCCAACTCACATGTTAAGTCTAGAGTCTGTTTTAGGGTTTTGTCACGGAATAGCCAAAGGGGGAGATTGTAAGGTTGAATTTATTCAACCATCTAATTGGCTTTATTCCGTGCCAAATTTGCTTGTAATTCAGCATTTAGTAACCCTGTATTTAGGTGGGTTTGATGTAAGGGTAGTGAGTGAGATAGAGTGAAGATTGCTCAAGAGTGTGCAAGAAAACAGAGACTCGCGGCTGGGACTCGCGGGTGACTCGCGGCTGCAAGCCGCCAGAAGCAGCACACGTGTCAAGCATGCTGGAAGATGAACAGTCATGCTAGCTGGAGCACTACAGGACAAAACAGGACAACTGGCCATACGGTTATCTCTCGACTGGATCTCGCAACTTGGTCAAGCCGCGAGGTCAAGCCGCAAGCCACCCCTGTTTTGTAAAACCTGACGTTTCACATTCCTCTCCCACTCCAGTATAAATACCCCTTTTACCCACGATTGAAAGAGAGCTTCCAGAGAGAATTTTGAGAGAGAAACCCTAAAGAAAAACAAGATTGATTCACCCACAATCTATACCTTAGAGTCTCTTCAAATTCCTCAACTCTCTTCCTCTCCATTGTCAAATCCTCGAGAGGCATTATACCAAACCTGGTTCTCACCATCATCATCACTGTGAGACAGTTGTTTGGATTTCTAGGAAGCAGTTAGGAAGGAACCAATCTTCATTGGTTGATGCTATGGTCTAGTAGCGGAATCCGGGAAGCTAGAAAAGAAAAAGGTTCGGCGCAACCTCGTTGGAGCAAGAAACTTGGAGGGCTTAGGTGCACTGGGTAGATTAGGCTTGGAGGGTCTATTGCTGTCCTTGTATCCCAACTGTATTTTCTAGTGGATTGCTTACCGCTTGGAGGGCGGCGGAGAGGTTTTACGCCGAGGGCTTCGGTTTCCTCTTCGATAACACATCGCGTGTTATCTTTGTGTTTGCATCTTCCTTCTTCTCTATCTTTGCCTTTTCATTATCTGCTGTGGATTTTAATTTGTTATGGCTTAGATAGTATTTAATCAATTTCATATTATAGCATATGTTAAGTTTTCGCACACTAGTTGTTTGACATATTGCTTGATTTGATTAAGTTGTAATTTGGGGGTCTAAACGTTCAAAGGTGTTTTTACACGTTTTTGAACTTTCACCAACAATGAATGAAAAAGTGTAACTGATAAGGGCATTTAATAACATACCGAATGACTATTACCAACAGCAACATGCCTATTAAATCAAAAGACGTTTTAGTAAGAACAATAAATGATAAGTATCGTCTAGAGCTAGCATTCAATGCAAACATTTATGGAAGAATAGCGGCCAAGCAACGGATGAATAATCATTGCCAAATTAAATGGCCAACCGTTACGCCAATCATATAAATGTATAACATTAATTGACAGATAGCCAATAGTTAGAAGATACAGCTAAAAAGGCAACACATCTCCACAGATACAGATATGTGCTCCATGAGGCACAGTGACTGTTTTTAACTCTCTAAGTTATTATATTAACTCTTTGGAGTCAAAGTTTAAGAATCAGAATCCTTTAAGTCAGTGCCATATTGGTACCCCCTCTAATCAACCCTCTCTCTTTTGCAGGCTCGTCAAACATTCCATCTTCCTTTCTTCAAAAAAGATCATCCATCGACATCTCTAGACAAACTACCCAACCAAAGGTGAATTTTCACTCAGTTTGGTGCCTCTATGAGGAGAGACAAATAAGCCATCGTACTCTTTTTTCGACAGAAGGGTATCTTGTTCCAAGCCAAATGTCATGGAACACGAAGCTTACTGACAATAGTTGCCAAAATTATCATACATGGGCACAGTATAGAATCCATAAGAAATAGATCAAAATTATAGAAAATAAGTTGAATGCTTGATAGCTATATATGACTATATCATGTCAATTACATCATTCCATATCTTTTTCAATGCATACGGAAGATGAAGATACCTGAAATTTGTTGGATTTTCTTTTGAAATAATGCTCTAACATAATTTATTTAAAGCTTTTACCCATAACGACAACTCCTTCCAGGTCGTTGCAGCAGATTTCAGCTTCATTTTTAATGAGTTTGTAGAAGATAGAGAAAGTGCTACATTAGTGAAACCATGGAGGATTTCAGATCCAAATCATGTGGTGATGGTGATGAGCACAGCATAGAATCCTTAAACAAGGGACAAAATTACTACAATTAAGCAAAATACTCAATACAATTGGAAAAGTAGCCAAAATAAAGGGGACAAATTTAGGAACATTTCACATGACATCTGAGCAAACTCACATGAAAAATGGTGAAGTTCTACAGGCATCATGAACTCATGGTCACAACTGAGCTACTATAAATTGGAACTCCAGGCACCATTCTGTTCATTGCTTCACATTACATTACTGGATGTATGGTGGTCTGAAGTTGAAGTAAACAGAACATGGCTAGCACGACAGACAACAATACAGCTCTTGGATGTAATTTAGCTTGCTGGAAGTTTTGATTGTAGGAGGTTCATTTGGGTTGTATACTATTGTCCGAGGCCTCAATATTTTTCACATTTTGTCTGAAAACTGCGGAAGAGTTGAAGAAGATTTAAAAATCATTTATGATTACAGGTCTAAATTTTATACCAACAAACACAAATCAATTAAACAATCCTAACAATCACAGAGCATCTCCTGCTTTAAAAAGCATAATAGTAATTTCTGACAATGACATGACATTGACTTAAGATTGACCTTGATCTATCATTGAACAAGCACCAGACAAAAATTTAGTCAGTTTCTCCCCACTCTGCCTCTGGCACCATTGTCTCACCACAGGAAAATTTAAAATTCTTGAAGTAGAGAGTAGTAATGTGCTGAACCTTTTGAGCTCTCCCTTGGAAGAGAAGAAAGAACCAAAGCAGCAACCTATCCTTTGAAGAGGACTTCACATCTTCGCATTGACCACCAATTCCTAAATCTCAGAGAGAGTCTAAGTACGTCACCCTCCACACACGAGCAGTGTGTTTCAGCTCCTTTTAGAAGGTAAAGAAGCAACACTAGCTATCAACTACCAGAGTGTCTACCTGAAATTGAATAGCATGCTTTATTGGCTAGTTCAAACTTCAAATATACATGCTCAAAATTTTGCGTGATCAACAATGCAGTGAACGCATATTGACTTCATAGTCATACACGACAAAAAAATGACCAGCAGCTACTAGTGGTATGAAAATTTTAGTTGTTTGTTAGCAGGCCTATCTTTTTTCTTTTTTCAAGAACATGTTTTTTTAAGGGAAAATGAATCTTATCCACATGCAGCAATGCATTTTTATTTCTCTCTTTTTATTGGTTATATAATCATACTTTTAAGCTTCTCATAAAAAATTTAGATGGAATAGAATGATTTTTGGTAAAAGATTTTAAACTATTGATGAAGCTATTTTTAGAGGAGCCACATGCTTGATGAATAGATTGATAATCTCTAAAAGAGATTTCTTGTAAGAGGCTTAAAATTTATGGTTCTCAAATCAAACGTTGCATTGAAAAAAAAAAAAAAAAAAAAAAAAAAAAAAAAAAAAAAAAAAAAAAAAACCTGGTTCTTTGAAAAGGTATTTTGGCATTTACAAAAAGAATTTTGATGTTGGCCTGATGATGCATGAAAATTAACGAAATTGAGCAGGCTTCGGGAACACCAAATTTTGATGTTGGCCTAATGTCATTTAATGATTTGTTGGCTAATGTCAAGCCACCAATTTGACAATTCAAGCCATTCCAACACTAATGGATCCCAATATATAACATGCAGGCTTCAGGAACAAAACTAATAACTTTGTAACACATCCTTAAGCTGTTAAGCACAACTCACCAGACCTTCTAGATAATTACAGTCCCACTGCTATATACTCATTCAGTACATACAAGTCACCAGTAAAATAATAATACTCATTGTAACTTACAAAAGATCACATTAATCAAAATTAAAAAATAAAGTGGGAATTGTTGTTTTTCATGAGTAACAATCAGCATACAAGTGAAGAATTATGCTTGCATGTAGCAGATGTATCAAAGTCACCTTACTTGGGAGGAATTTTGGTAGGCTGGATTTCCATCCAGTCTAGGATGAAGTGGAGAACGATGGTGCAAAGGCTGCTGGCCTTGTCGATGAACCATAGGATGACTAGCATGATTTCTAGGCTCCCTTGGTCTTTCATTGGCAGCTTCAAACCATTCCAATTTTTCTAAAACTTCTTTCATTGATGGTCGAAGCTTAGGTTCAGCTGCAAGGCACTTTAGAGCAAGCTGAGATATATGGAATGCAGCCTTGGATGGATATTTTCCCCCCAACCGGGAGTCCATGATTTGTTCCAACTTTCTTATTTCTGATAGGTATGGTTTGATCCAATTAACCAGATAATGTTTCCCTCTTGGACGATTTGTATCAAGTACCCGTAAACCTGTTAGTATCTCAACTAAAACAACACCAAAACTATACACGTCGCTCTTGACGTACAAATGCCCTGTATAATCAGCATAACATATTGTCATGGCACAGCTTTTAAAACATTCAGGGTTAAGTAGCTGAAGTTTGCCAAAATTTAGGTCAAGCTTAGGCCTCACCCTCATTTGGCCTTAAGAGCACCAGAAGTCCAAAAGTTTTGGCAGAAATAATACCTGTGGCAAAATACTCTGGAGCTGCATAACCATACGTGTCAATTACTCGTGTTATCACATTTGCATGACTAGCTGATGGACCCAACTTCGCGAAGCCAAAGTCTGATATCTTGGCAGTATAGGACTGCAGTAAAACCAAAAGTTAAACAAGTTCAAACTTTATTTGTGAGACATTCTTTTTGTGACCAAGGAATTTTTAAACTTTTTAATTCCATGACGTGGTGGATCCATTTTGAGACGTGGGTTCACAAAGGGAAAATGGGTGTGCATAAAGTTTGGAAATGTGAACAAGATGAAAAGATGATATAATAATCAATTGGCTAGGGACAGTAGCAATATATCATTCCTTAGTGTATCTCTTGTAGTTTGATAGTTATTCACTTTTCAATAGAAATTTACCCCATCCAGCAGTATATTGGAGGCCTTCAAATCTCCATAAATAATTTGCTCATCACATGTGTGCAAAAATGCCAGGCCTCGAGCTGCTCCAATTGCAATCTTAAGCCGTATATCCCATGGAAATGGCCGAATAGCTGACCCCCCTGCATAAATAAAAGATGTGTATGGTAAACCAAATGAACGTTTACATTTGAATCACATTCACAGCACATTCCCTGCACATATGGACAGTAATAGAATTCAATTATGTTTTAAGCTCTTACTTCCAAACAAATGGTTTTCTAGGCTGCCTTTCTGCATGAATTCATAAATGAGGAGTAACTCTCTGTCCTCCCTGCAGTAGCCTAACAGCTTGATTAGGTTCGGATGAGAGAGCCTTCCTAAGAAATTCACCTCTGACTGCACCAATAAATTAGCACTGAGATAAGCATACATATTTAAAATGGTTTGAATGTAATGTTAAAAAGCAAATTAGTGAAACATCTAACCAAACTCCAAATAATGCATCTGTGTGTGTGTGTGTTGGGGGGGGGGGAGGGGAGCTCTGATGTGGTTTAGGAAAAAAAGAACTGTGGCTTAATTTAATACAGAGCAAGCACTCACAGCGTTAGGTAATTAATTGTCTATAAAGCCTTGGTCTCCACTAAAACTAGTTATGTTAGGCACCATTTGCACTAATCATTCTAACCAGAATAGTATTGTGTACCCCAGACTTAGTAGCAATGAGGAAGCTGCAATTCAGCCAAAGTAAACCAAATCACAACTGAATACATTGCTTCCTCTCTTCTTCTTTTTTCTCTGCAATTGTTTACAGTGACACAGCAAAATAGCATATCCAAAGGTTTCTTTTGGATATAATATATCAAAGGGTTCATTATAGTTATCATTACAAAATATGGGATTGTTCGCAATGTCCGCTCTAAATCTCAAATCTTTGAAATCAACGTGCTAATTTGAACTTAGTTAGCAATGTTTACCCAACCATCCAAATTAGTATTAAAAATCTAACAAATTAGTGAGTTGGTTAGGGTGGATATTGCAAGTTAATGAAAACTAACACATTAGAGCATCCCACCACCTAATCAGCCCACTAATTTTAAATAGCGTAGTGAACATTACAAATTGATCTCAAATCAGGGTGTCAATTGCAAGAAAAACAGAAAATGATGATAAACATTGCAATGAGCTTATAATTTTGGGTGTATAGCTGCAATCAACCCAAACAAGAAAGAGAAATCGCGAATAAGATCTTACATGACTACAATTGAAAGTGGTTTATACTATTTGCAACTACCTTTCCTGTCCAATTACCTTTTGCTTGATCTTTTTCTAGAAGTGGAGTAGGGTACAGTAAAAGGAAACAAGCAATGATGAATATAGCAACAAGAAGCACAGTAAAAGTGTAACTGAGAGGCCTAAATGGGTTCACAAGAAGCACAGTAAAAGCGCAACCGAAAGGACTAAAGGAATTCAAAACACATGAACTTCACAACTATATATTATTCGCTAACAAGTTTGGTAGAATTACCTGCCACTCCCGAAATCCTTTCAAGCTCTCGGGGTTCAATTTTTTGACAGCAATTACCATCCTATTTCCACTCTTGGATTGGCCCTTATCCTTGAGCCAACCCTTAAAAACCTGCCCAAATCCTCCCTCACCAAGTACTGTATCAGGACTAAAATTCTTGGTTGCAACCTTTAATTCTGTAAAACTGAAGATCCTCAAGTTTGGGGTGGGCAAGATTTGACCAAGGATTATTTCATCATTTTTGGAGCTACTGCTGTCTGTTTCAGACCTGGCTGGTGGGAATAGTGACGAACAAGAGAATTGTTCCCGAGGTGATTGGTTAGAATCTGAACAACTATCGTTGGTCTCAGTCTCAGAAATGGTGGGTGGGAATATTAATGGAATGGAAAAACTTGTAATTATTATCTCATAATTTTCAGGACTGTCTGTAGCAGACCTGGCTGGTGGAAATAATGAAACTATGGAATTGGAATTATGAGAGAATCTTGGAGATGTTTCGTTGGATTCTGAACTACCATCATTTTCACTATCTATGTTAATGGCTGGAAAGATTGATGGAATAGAAATAGGGAAGTCTGGATTTGTTCCATTCCTTATTAAACTAAAACTACCGAACTCTGAGTTGGCTGATGGGAAAACAGAGTACTCTGCTAGTGATTCACTTCTTTCTTCCCTTACTGTACTACCACGGTGCGAGTTGTTGGCAACAAATTCTGCAACCAAAAATTATGAAATACATAAATGTTTAAAGTTGAAATTATATAGTATTCAGTCACTACAATTTTCTTGTCTGACTCAAAATTCTTTGAAACTTAACTGAATCAACTTGGTGCTTCCTCATACTGATATTGGACAGAAAAATTTTGGGAGATTGAGAGCGAAAAAATTACATATGAAAAATTTGGAAGCTTCAGCGAAGATACTTTCTCATGGACTTTCGCTTTCCTTTCCACTTGACTGACTAGACCAAGGGCCAAGTTCACTTTCCAGAAGCGGTAGTTTCCTTGCGCTAAACAGTTTTTCAGTAGTGACAATGTGCGTTTTACATATGAAAAATTTGGAAGCTTCAGCGAAGATACTTTCTCATGGACTTTCGCATTCCTTTCCGCTTGACTGACTAGACCAGGGGCCAAGTTCACTTTCCAGAAGAGGTAGTTTCCTTGCGCTAAACAGTTTTTCAGTAGTGACAATGTGCGTTTGGCAGCTCTATTTGTCAAAACTCTGACTTTGAGGGGCTGTTCGGATTTCAAAAAATGCTCACTCATCACTCAAAAATTATCACTCCTTACTCTATAACTCATCATTTATCACTAAAAATACCACAACCTTCTAAGGTGGCAAGCCTAAAAATAAATGGAACAAGAACTTGAGCTTGAACTGCTGGCTGGCTGGCTGACTGAGGTGCTCTGAACCAATCATGGGGTTGGTGGGTTGGCATAGCTAAAGTTCAAAGATACTTAAAGGGCTTTGCTGGTTAGGTTGTGGGCTTTCAAACAAAACATTTGTGGGTATTTTTTAGTTTGACTTAGTCAGGTTAAGTTTTTAATGGGCTGTGTTGGGGTTTTATTGGGGTCGGGCAAAAGGTTCCTGGGCTTCTTATATGGGTTAGGTTGTGACGGTTTGTATGATTTTAATATGAATCGGGTTGGGTAAAAGTGGAGCTTCAATCGACATTTGGTGACCTCATGGGTGGCGGTAACTCTTTGAAGGGGCAGAGGACTTTACGGCTATGGCCCTTTTTTATGGGTTTTTTTCTTTTTTTGGCAATGGTGGCGAGGTAGCTGGACACTCTGGTTTGGGTTTTGACAGATGGTTTTCTGATGGGTGGGTTTATTGTTTGGCTTGGGTTATGTGGCGGATGGGTTACTGTGATTTGATGCGATGAGTAACACAGCAAAGGATTTTTATTTTTGTTGTTTTGGTTGTGCAATGGTGGGATATTGGGTTTGACTCAGGTTGTTTTTTGCGTGCATGGGTTTCAGACTATTATGGTGGAGGGATCTATGGGTCAGTGGTGCTGGGATTTTGTAGAATTTCAGTGTGGCACTTGGGCTTGAAAGTGTGGAACATGATGCCAGCGAGGTTTTTTTTCGGATTTGGTTGGCCTGTTTGTACTCTGATACCAAGTTGTTGCAGGACAATATCAATGGTAAAATTAAAGTATATCCCTAAGACTCAGCACTTAGGATTTGCTTAAAATCAGCATTAAGCTAGAAAACTTGGAAATCAACACCCAACAATTTGGAAAAATCTCCAATCTAAAATTTTATTCCTCAAAAAGTCTACTTAAAAAACACCACCGGAGCCTTCCAGCCTCCAGGACTAAAAGATAATGTCCATAAAACTCTTAACTCATAATAATCTAAAACAACAACCCAATCTGAACTAATCGATGGACTACTACAGGAAAAATACTTTTTCTTTCCACTGTTGAGGTTATTTCAAGGGATTAATTAGAATGACAATTTTTTTATCTTTTTTAAATAAAAAGATATAAGTGGATTTTCCATTCCTTCTCTCACGTCTATTGAAGGAATTGAAATCCAACTCAATTGAAATCCCTTAATTATTTTACCAAGAGAAAATTGTTATGAGTGTGTTTTTTTTTTTTTTTTTGGTTTTTCTTGATAATATTTCGCTTACCTTTGTCTCAACAAAAAAAAAAAAAAAAAAAACTATTATCAATTGTAGACGAGATTTTAATAAAACTTAAATACAAAAATTTAATTAATAATCTTACATCTCAAATGGCAAGAAAATAATTTTTAAACAAAAGGAAAAAAATTAAAATATAGAAAGATAAATAAATATTATTTATTTATTTTATATTTAAATATTAAGAATCATCTCACTTAAAAAGTATTGAGCCCCTGGCAACGATTTACTTTTATTATTATGAAGTAAAATTACTCACACACAAGATAAGAAAGAGATGGAAGTAAGTACCTTTAAATTCGAAACCAGGACAATGCGTTTGCACTGTCTTCCATATTTGCACCGCTATAGTCGGCAGTTTTTGCCAATCAACCAGCCAGAACCTGAAGACACTGTCCACCAACTTTTCAAGTTTGAGATCGGATATGGGGTAATAGATATTATAACGCCACCTCGCGAAGCGCGTGAGAACCAGGGAAATATACAAATGATCTCTATTTGATTTTGATGTAATGAAGACACACTGTTTACAGAATGACTTCATCATTGAAATACTCAAAGAGCTACTTAGAGCAAATAGAGTAGGTAAAGCCAAAAAAAAAAAAAAAAAAAAAGAAGAGAGGAGCTCCAACAGCTTCTTTAGAACTCAAAAAGTTTTTGAGTGGCCTTGAATTGAAAAGATTAGGCCGTGATGCAAAGTATAATACAGGAATACTATCAATTAATTGAACCCAAAGGCCAAGTTTTCCTAAACCATAATGCAAAAACACCAACCTTTTAAGTGCTAGAAGAATCCCAATTTGGTCCAAGTCAAACAAGGAACAATTTCAAGTCTTTTTCTTAATAAATTTTTTATATGATACATTAATTGATCATGTGATTGTAAAGAACTCAGGTTTGAATCTTAAAAAGCGTTTAGAAATGACTTGATTCTGAGCTGAATCTTTGGGGCATTTGGAAATGACATGTTCAAGATTAAAAAAAAAATTGCGATATTCTTTTTCCACCATTTCCCATTATCTTTACGTAGGGATCAGCTACTTTCCATTTAGAAAAAGGAAAATGCTTTTCTTAACAAAATGTCATACAGAATGATGAAAAACGATCATAAAGCCTTATTATTTTATTTTTCTATGCCAAAGACAAGTCATACATGTCAATACTCAATACCAATTACCAAAAGTGGATTTCAAATTCAAATCCCACTGAGTCAAATACTTTTTTTTTTTTTTTTTTTTTTTTGGAGGAACCCCCCAACTCGGGGAGAGAGAATTTAATAAACTAAGGCAAATCTCCTGCAACAAAATAGGAAATATTTGGAGGAACTTCCTCCATCCAAACCCTTAAAGGAAAAGAAAATTTAGCATCCCTAGCTAAAGCATGGGCAACATTGTTGCCTTGCCGCTTGACATGGATGACATTAGAGGACTGAAAGTGCCTCCTTATAGACATGAAGTCTTTTACCAAATGGCCAACCAGTGCATTTGAAATCGTACCCGACTGTAAGCTCTTTACCACTAGTTCAGCGTCGCCTTCAAAACACACCTGGCTGAAACCGAGGTCCCTGGCAAAAATAGCAGCTTTCCTAGCCGCCAACATCTTAAGAACTTCCACTGTAACTGGCATCCGCACCTTCTTCGATAGCACCGCCAACACCTGCCCTTCATTGTTGTGAATGACCACTCCAATACCAGCTTCCTGATCCTCATTGAACACTGCCTCGTCGAAGTTAACTTTGACTGAACATCCAAACGGAGGCTGCCACACCACCGGGCTGGTTCTGTTTCCTCTCGCCATGCTCTGTTTTCCTTGCTGAAATTCATCCAACAGACCCGAAGCAGAGTAGGCGGCTCTAGGGCATGGTTGAGGATTATCGTTCGCTCTCAACTTGTTTCTCCGCATCCAAATCAACCACGCCGTCATCGCAAACAACTCCAGACTTAAACCTTCTGCCTTGGTAACACTCACAAGTTCGCTCATGACTTTAAGACTCTGGCCCTTTCTCCTCACCTCCCCAAAAGCTGGTGCCCATGCCTCACGAACCATCTTACAATCCCATAAAGCGTGAAACTCATCTTCAGTCATGCATCCACATTGGTCACACATCGAGTTATCCACCACCCTTCTTTTTTGGAGATTAACCTTCGTTGGGAGAGCTCTTGAGCAAGCTCGCCATAGAAATACCTTCACCTTATTTGGCACTTTCAACCGCCAAATATCCTTCCAGAAACGTTTAAACACCTCTGAATCTGAGCTGGAAGGGAGGGAGTTCATCTCAGTCTCGCACAACAACTGATAGCTGGATTTTACGAAGTAGGATCCTAACCTACACCTCAGCCAAGAGAGGCAGTCCTCTTGATCCATGACACACAGGAGGATACTCTTGATTCTTTGGGCTTCAAAAGGCAGGAAGATGTCATCTACTATTTGCTCATTCCATCCCCCTCCACCCGGCTCCAACAAATTTGCAACTGTCCAATTTGAAACCCCTTCAATTCTTGGAGAAACTACACAAGCCGAGGCCCCCCCAGGCAGCCACCTGTCATTGTATATATTTATCTTAGAGCCATTCCCTACTCTCCAAAGTAAACCCGACTGAACCAACTTTGAAGCCTTTACTATGCTCTTCCATGCAAACGATCCCAATGCTACCTTAGCATCAAAGACTGACCCACTTGGGAAATACTTCGCACTAAAGACCTAGTAAAAGAGAGATGATTTGTCCACTAGTAGTCTCCATACTTGCTTAGCAAGCATAGCCTCATTAAATTTCTCCAAGTCTTTAAAACCCATACCCCCTAACGCCTTAGGCTTACACATAGTTTCCCAATTCTTCCAATGAATCTTACATTGATCACCCCGTTGGCCCCACCAAAACTTTCTTATCATCATTTCTATGTCATGTAGTAGTCCGGATGGGAGCTTGAAGCAACCCATCGCAAAGGCGGGTATAGCTTGGACTACTGCCTTTAGAAGCACCTCCCTTCCCGCTTGTAAGAGAAGCTTTTACTTCCAACCTTGAAGCTTATTCCAAACTCTCTCCTTAATGAAATTTAAGCTCGCCTTTTTATTCCTTCCCACCACCGCCGGAAGACCAAGGTACTTCTCATACTCCCGCACTTCACTTACCCCCAACTCATTAATTAACTCAATCTTCCTCTCAGCCGGAGTAGCCTTGCTAAAGAACACATAAGTTTTTTCTCTGTTTAGCTTTTGACCGGAGGCTTTCTCATACAACACCAAAATACTTTGGATAACATCCAAATCACTCTTAGTAGCTCGACAAAGGAGGGGGGGGGGTGTCATCTGCAAAGAACAAATGGGAAATTTTTGGGCCATTTTTGCAAAGAGAGAAACCCCTACTAGCTTCGGACTTGGCTGCCTGTTGCAGTTGACAATTTAGGGCTTCATAACAAATTAAGAATAGATATGGAGAAAGGGGATCCCCTTGCCTAATACCCGTCGATGGGCGGATGTCACCCTTAGGAACTCCATTCACAAGGATTGAATAAGAAGCTGAATTTATACAACTCAATATCAAGGCCACCCATCACGCATCAAAACCCATCTTCAACATAGTGACCTCCAAGAAACTCCACTCCACCCTATTGTAAGCCTTACTCCATAAAACCCCCTCTTTTTTTTTTTTTTGGTTCTTCATTGCAAAGTCTTGAAAGCTACAAGGATGTTATCAGAAATTGCTTTGTCCGATTGGAAAGCACTTTGAGATTCTGAAATAATTAAGGGTAGTATCCCTTTAAGCCTGTTTGCAATCACCTTTGATACAAGCTTATAAATCATATTACATAAAGAAATAGGGCGATATTCAGAGACTTTTGTGGGACTCTTTACCTTACGAATGAGAGTGATGAATGTTTGGTTTATGGATGGAGGGATGACACCCGAAGCAAGACAACTCAACACCGCTTCAGTCACATCTGCGCCCACTGACAGCTAATAGTGCTGGAAGAAAAGAGGAGGAAGACCATCCGAACCCGGGGCCTTCAAAGGTTCCATTTGATTAAGAGCCGTGACCACCTCTTCCTTAGTATACTCCCCATTTAGCACTTCATTCATCTCCTCCGTTACAGAGCAAGGTACACCCGCCACAACTTCCTCCATCCTAGACGGATTTGAAGAGTTGAAAAGGAGTTGGTAGTAATTGACCAAAATCTGAGAAATCCCATCCTCATCCGTGCACACCTCCCCACTCGGATCTTCAAGAGTGTCAATACAATTCCTTCTAAACCGATGAGACGCTCTACTATGGAAAAACTTTGTATTGTTATCACCCTCTTGCAACCATAGAGCTCGAGATCGTTGTTTCCACATTTGCTCTTCCTTACCCAAAAGCTTTGAAATCTCTAACTTCAACCTTTGAACCTGAAAGAAACTTCCACCCTTAATAGCCTCTTCCTCGGCCACTCACTAAGTCAAATACTCATTACAACAATTACATTCAAAGGGGAAATCGTATTGTCTGAGCTCTGAGGCCAAGCTTAAATGATCTCTATTTGATTTTGATGTAACGAAGACACACTGTTTACAGAACAACTTCATCATTGAAATACTCAAAGAGCTATTTAGAGCAAACAGAGTAGGTAAAGCCAAAATATAGAGAATAAAACCAGAAAAATGGAAGAAAAAGGAGCTCCAATAGCGTTTTAAATTTTTTTTTTTGGTTAACGAACTGTCATTCTCTAAACCTGATGTGCTACTGTTTATTAGTAAAAAAAATAAAACATAATAAAAAATTAGCAAAGAAAGGAGTGGGGATGGGGGTATGGGGATACATGTGTTAGAAAATGAATAAATAATGAACAGAGAAATAATATTTAAATGAGATAGAGAAATGATAGAGAATCTGTTGGAAGATGTATTTGAAAAAATAAGTAGATAAAAGATAAATATCACTGTTCATTGTTCAAACAGTACAAAAATATAAATAAGCTGTTGGAAATGCCCTCAATCAAGACTCTAAAGTCTGAACCTTGAACTTGGAACGATTGAATTGGTCCTTCTAGTTCAGCCAAAAAAATAAAAATAAATAGTCCTTATAGAGAGCTTATCTTAAGAAATAATGGGGGCGGTGCACTAGACCGTTGAGACTATGATCATTATCTGACTAGACCACCATTTGACCGAGTATTTGACCAAGTCTGATAATTAACGGATTGGATAGAAGCATGGTTTTCAAAGTTTGGTGGCCTAATAATTTCTTCCCGGTTTTATCCTTCTTTTTCTTTTTCTTTTTTAATGTATTTGAATCTTTCAAATTAGGAGCTTTTTAGGGCAAACTATTGCTTGGAATTAAAGTAAAGAACGAGTGACAAAAACTTCACAATTCTTTGAATCTAGTGTCTTTCTAAGAATTTTTTTTTCTATTATTAAAAAAAAAAAACTTAAATTATACAAAATATAATACTAAGAAAACATGAATATATTAACGTAAAAAAAAAAAAAGCAAATATAAAAAGTTTTACAATTTGCTTCTACTAACAAAATTAAAAGGTAAAAAGGGATTGGTGAGATATAAAGTGAGAATTAAAAATACTGAAATGAAATTAATAAAGTGAGAGAAAGTCTGAAATAATAATAAACAAAAGGAAAATATAGAGAGAGGGGGCGGGGGGGGGGGGGGGGGGGGGAGAAGAGCAATGAGGGATACATTCTAAGACTAAGAGTTGAGCCGTTAAGAAGAGCAAAACTATTACAGCTACAAAACCAAAGAGAGTAGAGTTGTCGACACCACCAATGAAAACACATGGCCACGATATCTCTTTTGGTACCCTTTTTTTTAGGAAAAATGAAATTAAAAATGATTTTTTATAGAATGGGTCAAACAATTTATGAATCTCAATTATTAGGGGGTTCTTATTTTTTATTTTTTAATGATATTTTTTGTTGAATATTTTGTTCATTTGTTGTTATTTAGCCTAATTTAGTTATTGTTTAGGTTGTGTTTGCTATCTTTTGGCCCAATTTTTATTGTTATTATTTGGGCTTTTAATTTTTTGTTTAAATGGTTAAGGATTATGTTTGGCGAGCACGGTTACTTACTTATTTTTGTGTAGTGCTAGGGCGACAAAAAAATGTCACTACAATTTTACAACATATCTAAACTAACATATCAAAAAAATTAAATTAGAGACCGTAGTGAGCTCATGTGTGAGTTGGCATACTAATTTAGAAATATAAAATTGTTGTGTCCTTAGCATTACTTTTATTTCTGTTAAACCCAAATTCTCAAGATTTTCAAGTCATTTATATATATATACATATATATATATATATATAGAGAGAGAGAGAGAGAGAGAGAGAGAGAGAGAGAGAGAGAGAGAGAGAGAGAGAGAGAGTAGTTTTTTTTTGCAAATATAATTTTTTGTTGGCAAGTCACCCTAACTTCTATCTATTTGTATAACCACCCCTGTTAGAATCCTTCACTTTGTAGCACAAGCATAGTAAGTTTTCTTAACTCTCTAAATTTTTATGATGGTGTTTCTTATTTGTAAAATAATATATTTTGTGACTTTTTTTTTTTGTTGGATTCGTGTGTATTCTTGAGATATATATATATTAAACGATGAAATAAACAAAAATATACAATAAACAAAAACATACAAAAACATTATATATTATTAAAAACAATGTAAATAACTAAAAGTATAGATTATTAATAAAATCAGCATTATTATTATGAGTTCTGTTAACAGATATCCTTAGGATATTTGTTAATAAACCATTTTAAGAAAATTTTGATAGCTTTTGGTGTCTTAGCACCCATTGGTATACTTCTGGGTTCGATCCCTACATCTCCACTTTACAAAAAATGAGGGCTAGACCAAATTATTGAATGAGAAAGGACAGTGGAGTAAAGCCTCCAAGAAGCCAAAAACCAAATTCCTATAGTTAAGCTGGAATTGTTTCTGATCTTCTTAGGTACATTGAGCTTTACTTATAATGTTGTAACAACAACGGCGTTAAGGTTGTTTCAATGAGGCATACCCCATTGAAATGCTCAGCTAAAAAGGAAGAAAAGACCCATTCAATGATAATTATAAAGGATTAGATCCCAAGGGCCTTTTATAGCAAATATAATAAAGGGCCAGACCAAATTATTGAGTCAGCAACGACAATTGAACCGCCTCCAAAATGAGGAAAACCAACTCACTTTCCCACATGATTTAAAAAATGATTTTGCCCAAGTAACTATTCTGGACCCAAAAAAAAAAAAAAATGCTGAACTAACTTCTCTTATGGGGTAATTCTTACATGGTCCGGAAGCAATACTCCCTCCTCTCTCATGAGAGGTGGGCTCCATGGTGGGACCCACATGTGAGGCCCACTCCTCATGTCAAAGGAGGGAGCATTGCTCCTAGAACACCTAAGTTTTTCCTCTCTTCTCTTATGAGAGAACAATGACTTTCGCTACAACAATTAATCCTACCCTCCAATATCTTCATTCAAGAGAAGCTTTATCTCCTCCACTGGAAGAAATGTATTTATGTAAACAGTCCCATCATATCCATGGTTAAAATGAGAGGATAAGACAGATCAATAATTTTTAACATCTAATATCTACAAATTATTTATTGATTTCAATTATAAAAGTACTAGTATGTAACTCATGCAAACACATAGATATATTTAAAATTAAACGTAATTTTTATTATAAAAAAATATATAATTAGTCAAATTATAAAAAAAAAAAAAAATAGCATCGTAACACATGCATTCGTATAGATACATTTAAATTAAAAACAATTTTTATCATAAAAATATAAATAATTAGTCAAATTATTTTTTTTAAGTAAATGTAATTAGTCACATATTAAAATTCTTGCCTAAATTTAATACTACTTATGATTATTTTATTATTATTTTTTTTTTTAATAAGATAGAATATGTAGTGATCTTTGTTATGTGGTTATTTTTATTGAGTATATGTGATTAGTTTTTTTTTTAATTTTTTAATTTTATAGTTCATTAATATTAGATTTTTAGTATTTTACACTCATTAACTCACTTGACACAAAAAATAAAAAACTTAAGTGAACGTATGACATAAACTTAAATGGATAATTATTTATAGTGTGGTCTCCACATAATTTCAAATTCTAATTGAAATTTCTTTAAACTTTTTTTTTTAATAAATGCTGCATTCATTTATAACTCATATCTAATTAAAAAAATTATTATTGACCAGTCAACGGGGGCAAGGGGAAACCTAAGTAAAAATATTGATGTTACAAAATTGCAGCTTTGACTGAGAAACGAACTTCAGCAATGTTGTCAGTCTAAATAGTTTGTTACATATGATCCCTACTTCAAAGTTTGTAAAGTCCATTTATCTGAATTGATTTCTGATGGCCAAAGGTGCTGAAATTACTTTCGCTTTTCTCTCAACCATTCAACAAAACTGTCAAGGATCAGAGGCCAAGCTTGGTCGGAATCATAGTTGTGAAGTATGGTTAAGTAACCGTGATATCTGAAGCTCTAAATGAGTAGCATGCAAAAACTACTTCTAATTTCCCAGGCAGAATAAACTTCTAGAAGGAAGAAGCTTTTATAACTTTGAGAGCTGTTGATGAAAAAATAGAGACAAAGAACCTACTATCACAACACCCTATGGCTGCAAGTCACCTACTATAGCATCTGTGAAGTATGTAATACAATTTCCACAGCTGCATATCAGCAGAACCCATGAGAAAAAGCCAGTAGCAGTTTTTCCCTTTCTGCAGAAGGGCTGGGATGATCAGTTTATTTTCCGAAGCAACAATAAGTGGCATGACATTTATATTTACCATCAAGTTCTTCCCGTTAAATGCTCAGTTGCAAGATGGTCCATCCAGCTGCTCCGACTTCTTCACGAAGGGATGTTCTAGTAACATTGCAGCAGATGGCCTCTCCTCAGGAAGTCTCTGAAAGCAGCACCGCAAAAAGTCCGTGCCCTCAGATGACAATGTTTCAGGTATAGGAGGGGTGTTATGCAATACATTGAAAATGGCTGCAACCTGCATCAAATATGATCAATGCAACTTAAACAAGACTGGGAAGATCTAAACACAAATAACATAATTATTGCAAAACATATAAATAATCACACTCACTGTGTTTCATCCACATCAGATAGCATGGACGCGTTATGTATGAAGTATAATTTTTATTGATTTACTTGAATTGCGGTGTCACGTAACTTGATTTATACAGAAAAGACAAAAATCTAAATATTGAAAAGGGATCGAGTATCAAATTGAAGAATTAAATATATAGTTTTCTAAGTCACTGATTGTAACAGAAAGACCGGTAAGATCCACACATATAAATTCAGCGCACCTCACTTAAATTTATTGCAACACTTGAATTGTAGTCAACAACAAATTGGACTACAAGTTTCATTACATACATGCTGCTATTAACTTCACTTTACCACAACAAAACCAGCCACTAGTTGGTGACCAACAAGCACAGTGCCAATACAACAGAATAATTTGCCAATTGTTGAAAATCCATGGGTCTGATCTTTATGACCATAAACAATAGGTGCTAGGGAGATTACCATGATAATCTAAAATAATAAGTCTCAAAAAATAAGGGAACAAGAACCAGAACTTGAAAATGTTGGCTGGCTGGTTGATGTGCTCTTAAGTCTAAACCAATCATTATGGGGTTGGTGGGTTGGCACAGCTGAAAGCTCAAAGATTCTTATTAGGCTTTGCGGGCTGTGGTGTGGGCTTCCAATAATTTGTTTTGTGGGTTTGTTTTAGGTTTGACTTACTTGGTTTAAGTTTTTAATGGCTGTGTTGGGGTTTTATTGGGGTTGGGTAAAGGGTTTTTCGGCTTCTTATATGGGTTGGGTTGTGACAGGTTGTAAGATTTTAATATGAATCAGGTTGGGTGAAAGTTAGGTTTTTTTTCAATGGATCAGCGTTTGGTGACCTCTTGGGTGGTGGGACTCTTCGATGGTGCAGAGGACTTTGGCGACGGCCCTTTTTTTATGGTTATTTTTTGGCAATGGTGGCAGGGTAGCTGGGCACTGTGGTTGGGTTTTCACAGATGGATTTCAGATGGGAGGGTTTGCTGTTTGACTTGGGTTATGTGGCTGATGGGATGAGAAACATGGCAAAGGATTTTTATTTAGTTTAGATTTTCCAGTGGATGGAATATGGTGGTTTGGTT